>NC_134477.1:47643219-47683219 GCF_964194025.1 Convolutriloba macropyga
AGTTCACGAAAAAAAAACTTAAGATTCCTTAATGTTCAGCAAAATTTTTCGAAAAATTATTTTCCAAGTCTTAACAGCCATTAAAATCACTAGCTTCCAACGAAAGTCAATAAAAACGCTCAAGTGTAACCTGATGTGAGGACAATAATGTTTGTTATTTCTAGGAAATCAATAAGACATCACAATAAGTCTTATGACTATGAAAACAACAACAAAAACAGGAAAAAACCAGAAATACAGTAGAAAAGTGCGAGAAAGTGTCGAAACAATTTAAGCCATAAGCTTTTCTCTGAAAACTTTATCAGTGATCCACTGAACGTATTTTCTAAGCCAATGGGAGCTATCAATAATTGGATAATGTGACACGAGTTCAAAAGTAACCAATAATACAAAAAATTTTAAAAAAAATTGAGATCTTGTGTCATTGAAGTCATATATCCACCAGTTAGTAGATAAAACCACTAACCAGCTAAAATTTGGTTGCAGTAGGAAGGAAGAGGTTCATGTCATTACTGAGACTGACGAAAATAAGTTTATGATTGGTTAATGTTCAAAATTTTCGAAAAATTATTCTTAAAGTCTTAACTGCCAATAGAATTTCCACTCAAAAGCACTAGATAAGCTCACTTAATGCTCATTACGGAACATATTGCACCTTTAGTCAATGAGTTGATGTCGTAAGACTCCAAAAAATTACTAAATCCTCAAAATGAAAATCAAATTTTCATTTAAAATTACAAAAACTCAGTGTCGAAGCCAAAAAAAACATGAGCAATTCCTGAAAAAAAATTGTTCAATGGGCTTTATTTGACTGTATATGAGGTTAGTCGTTAACGGAACCTCGATATGAAAAGTGACTAGTCTCTAGGTGACTTAAAAAAAACAAAAAACTGAAGTTTTCTAAAAAAAAAAAGAGCTCTCAAACAGAATTCAATTTTTGATAGTGAACTTCCCCATGAGACCAGAACTAGTCTTTTTATCACATTCAGACTATTAGGAACACACAATTGGTTCAATTTGTAGCATGAAATGTAAAATTGAAATACTATTATCATAGAAAATATCTTTATTTGAAGAAAAATTACACTAAACGTGAACAAAATCATGCCAAATATCCCGTCTTCACACAAAACTTCAATCCGCGGTAACTCCTAGAGAAAAACCAAATTAAAAAAAATCTTTTTAATTTTAAATTCTACGCTGGAACAGCTTTTTAATAATACCACTCACATTTCTCTACGATGAATATATCGATCGGCCAAAATTGACTGGACAAAAAAAACCATTTGAGTATATAGTTCCTCCCCCTACAAGTGGCTCGGAACAACAAGGAGGCTCGGTAATGTGCAATTGCACATAATATTCCGACCCCGCTCATCTACAATTTTGGAGTAGTTGTTCACCAAATGGGGAACAGATAGAAAACCCCCAAATTTCAAGTATTTTTCAAAAAAAAAAATGGGTGTATGAACGAAAGGATAGCCCCCAAAGCAAATAACTCAGTGGAGTGAAAAAGGACGCCTTAGATTTATTAAAAAACGCAAATAATAAGAAACTGAGACAAGACGAACAGCAAAATCATAACAACAACAACAACAAACATTAATTAGATCAAAAAATTTATGCCCGTTTTAAAAAACAAAACTTAAAAACGAAGTCAAAATAGCGTCAAATAAAACTGAAACTAAACTAAAAAACTTGTTATTCACCAGATAAGATATGGGACCAGTCCATAAAAAGGCTTAGTAACAATTAGACAAAAGGTTAAAAACAGTAAATTAGAAAAATTCGCTTAATTTTTTTTAAAAACAATTATTTTCAAAGTAATGCAAATCATAAGAAATCAATAAATATATCCCGTAGGTTTCCAATTACCAGTATTATTAAAGATGGGAATTAAGAACTGTCGGTATTCATTTTGCATGCGGTTACAAAAAAAAACAACTAATAAACAAACAAAAAATCAGTTCTATTTTGCCAGAAAACGCTTTTGAAGCCGTAAAAACCCATCATTTGGCCCTCAAAATATGTTTGATTGCACTTTCTTCGGACACCGATAATATATTATGTGACCTCTCATTAATGAAACCAGGCAAAAAGTCGACAAAAAAGAAAACAAAATTAAATAATACGTTTTTTTTCGAAAAAAAAAATTATTTCCAAAGACATGAAAGCCATTAACTAAAAATT
Source organism: Convolutriloba macropyga (assembly GCF_964194025.1). NCBI lineage: Eukaryota > Metazoa > Xenacoelomorpha > Acoela > Convolutidae > Convolutriloba > Convolutriloba macropyga. Next base: position 47,645,410 of record NC_134477.1, read on the forward strand.
GAAATAATTAAATAGGTTAGTTTATTCTTCCAAAGAAAACCCATGAGACTTGCAATTATTCAGAATGTGTCCCACGTATGCAAAGAGAACGTTAAATAGGACAAAAATCAAAAATTAATTTTTTTTGGTAAAAACCCGTGTCGAAGCCAGTAAAGTCATAACGAATTCTTTAAAAACATTTGATTTTGTGACACCAATCCCATTGGAAATTTATCCTGGCAACAATATTATCATATTTGGCCAGTAATTAACGAGACTAGGCAGCAAACAGACAAAAAAGGAACAAAATTGCGAAGTTAAAGTATATTTTTCATTTTGAAAAACAATTGCTTTCAAAGTCATGAAAGCCATCAACTATCTCATAATCTCAGAATACAGGCCCATCGATTCTTCCACAAAAAGCCAATGAAACCTGGTCATTGTACAGGAAATTTCATACGACTAAAAAAGACAAAGTAAAAACGACAGTTGAAGACAAAATTTAAAAAATCAATTCTTCGACAAAGTATTGCCGGAGCCGTTAAAAATAGAGTCTATATCCTCTAGGATTTTAATATTAATATTGGTTGTGCTTTATATTGAACAACAATAATCTGATATATGAACTGTCAATAGCGTGATAATATGACAAAACTAGTAAACGTCAAAAATGAGCAAATTTAAAAAAGATGTGAAATCTAGTATTATCAAAGCCAGAAAACCATAACTTAAGGTTCAAAACCGCAACAAAGATTGAATTTGAATTCAATAAAATTAAAAAGCATTCGCTCATTGCTGACAATAAGCTGCAAGTTGACCAAATTAAGAGAAAAATTGAGTTTAAGTTCAATAAGCCATTATTTATTTAAAATCAAATATTTTTAAAAGTCGAAACGACCCTAAGCTTTCAAGTAATAAACCAGATAAAATAATATGCAGCCAACTAGAAAGCGAACCTATCACTAGTGAGCTTTGATTTGAAATTTTCTGTTATTTAATAAAAAAAAGATCGGATTTTTTTATAAAGAAGACCGACTGAATACAATCCGAATTATTTTTGTACTGTAAAAATTCAAGATTGATCTAAAACTAGCTCTGCTAATTCTATTTGTCTATTAAAAACACTTAATTCTTCGAATGTTATAGATATAGATATTTTGTTCGTTAAAAATCAAAAATAACTGCTGCGTTTTTGATAATCAACGAGTAAAGTTAGCAGAAAACGTCAAAGTTTTAATTACGGAGCAAAGGCAACGGATGTTGATGTTGAAATACCCCCTTTTGAGTCTACAATGGTTGTGTTAGTGGTGTTTGGGTGAGTATTTCCTGCAAATTTAATCAAAAAGGACCAAAGAAACTTATTTTGTGCTGTTTTTGATGAAAAAGTCTGAATTTTGAAATTTTTAGCCAGAATTTTTGACAAAAAGAAAAAACAGCCAACAATATTCTTTGTCTCTAAAAATAAAATCAACAACACTTTAAAAAAATTTAACAAACTTCAGCAAAATTAGCGAAATTTTAGTCAGAAATTCCGGAAAATGTGAATAAAATCAACGGAATTCACTCTATTTTCTCAAAAGTTTGAACCTCGATAACTCCGTAAAAAACGAAATTCCAAAAAAAAATTTAATTCCATATTCTACGCTGGACAAGCTTTCTAATGATACCAGTCTCAACTCTCTACGATGAATATATCGATCGGCCAAAATTGTCTGAACAAAAAAACCCATTTGAGTATATAGTTCCACCCCCCCCCCCCCTTCAAGAGGGGTCGGAACAAAAAACAGTCTAGGAACGCTAAGAACAGATTAAACAATGAGAAAAACTCATGTATTTTTAAAAGCGAACAAAAATCGACATTGTATATGAACGGGTAGTTAAAGAAATCACTAAATAGTGCTCAGCATGTAACTATACTTCGAAGTTTTAAAATTCAAAAAATATTCCTGGACGTAGACGTGAAAACGCTTCAAAGGAGTTGCAGTCATAGTTGCACAGAAGTATATTAAATTGCTTGCGTCAAGCCATAAAATGACGCAAGTTATCGATTTAACGAGTTTTTTACTGCAACAATAGGCGGAATTTTTTCAGCTTATAATGCTTAAACACTACAAGCATGCTGAATCATCAGTTTATCTTATCCACTGTCAGTTATAGTAAATTTCCTTGCAGCTACAAGTGAACTAGCCACAATTAATACAATTGCTCTGACCCGCATTAGAGGGACAGGATATTTACAACCATTTGTTCAGTCAATTTCGGCCGGTCGACGAATACTTATCGACGAAAACTATGAATAATATAATTGAAAAGCCTCTCCATCGCAAATTACTTCAATCAATTGTTAATAATGGACTGAACGTACAAATTTTACTCACTATTGTATATTCTAAATTTCCCTAGCTTATCCAAATTGGTCAAACTTACCTTTCGAACCAACTTTTTCTTTTCATAGCCACAGTATCACTTATTTTAATGGCCGCCTTTTCAGAATTGTCTCTAATTTTGTACTCTGATGGTAAACATTTGGATGATTCAACACTATTTCAGATAAACTTCGCCCATTTCCGAAAACTTAACCTTACAAACTGTGGACTATTAGGACTAATGAGAAAATTTTAGTGCGTTTCTGCATAGAGAGTAAAAGAGGACAAAACACTGTGTTTCTAACTATTTTACATTTCAGAACTTAATGTTTTCAAGAGTGTAACATAAACCGACTAATGTCGGAAGAATTGCTCTCGAACGACAGGCGGATAAAAACTTTTTACCACGACTGGGATTCGAACCATTATCCTCCCGATCCATAACCCGATGTAGTTACCACTGGGCTACCATGCCCTTACTTTAGATATGCTAAAGCGATTTTATATTAGCAACAAGCTTTACTTCGGAGTGAGAGCAATCGAAATCACTCAAAAATCAAGAACGAAACGTGAAAAAGTCACTTGAGAAGTCAAATAATGTTCTAGAAGAAAAGCGCAAAATGTCAAGCAAAAAACTTGCATAAAAAACCAATACGTGTACAATAATTGCTATGAACTTCGCTCAAGAGCAATTAATAATCTTTCTGGTATCCTGCCAATAATTTTTATCAACTCAGTTCTTATTGGTCCATCAAGGTTCCACTATTTACTTCTACAAGGAAAAGAAACTCGGTAATAAGCATTCGCATATAAAAAATTATAACGGCTCATCCACATTTTGATTTAATTGTCTACCAAAGGAGAAAGACTTAATAAACGCAGTTCACATGATTTTCGAAAAAACTGCATGGGTGAAAAATATTGTGCAAGCTCAGACTACAAAATTAACGAAACCATGCTGCGTTAGAGGACAGATGAGACCACAAGACAGGAGAAACTGCAAAATTAAACAACTAAACAATAATTACGAGCAGAACTATCTATTTTCGATTGCTTGCATCAAAGCATCAAAAAATGACCAAAGGCAAAAAAATGACCCAAAATGACATTTTTCCAACGGCATTTTTCTAGCGGCTTTTTTCTAGCTCATAATGCACGGTTGAAGCTTGCTTAAAAAGCAGTTTACCTTTAAACTGTCATTAAATTTCTTTGAAATTATAAGTGCAATAGAAACAATTAAATCAATTGCTCCGAACCACATTAAAGGGAGAGGATATTTACAATCATTTGTTTAGTCAATTTTGCCCGTTATCTATATTTATCGAACAAAACTATAAGGGATATTATTAGAGTATCGCGTTCTTAGCCGTTTCAAAATTCTATAATTTATTAGCCTGATAGGATAAATTTGGATGACTTGACACCATTTCAAAAAAAAATCAGGAAAAGTTTGCCCAGTTCCGGTAACAAAATCTTGCTAGTTGCGGTATCTTCCAGGAGGACTAAAAAAATTTCTTGAGTATCCACAAACTAGAGTTATTTCTAGAGTTATAGAGGACAGCAATTTTACGGGTTTTCTGCCATTTTTGTATAATCTTTCAAATCTTCTGCCACTAATTTTGATCAATTAATGTCAGGTTATTTGTTCTTCAGTATTGCACTATTTACTTAACAAGGAAACAAATTACGGTAATGTGCGTGCGCGCATAACAATCTGAATTCGCTCATCCACATTTTGACTTAAAAATGTCTACCAAAGGGGGGAAGAAACAGGAAACTTTCGAAAATTCCATACTGTTTGACCAAAAACGAAAGCATGCCCATTTTTCAATTACATTTTCTTTCCAACTGCTTTGAGAAATTTATCTCTACAGCTTTATAAAAGCCTGCTTTATAATTAACCTGCTTTATAAAAGCGCAGACAAATGTTTATCCTGCTTTATAACAGCGCAGGCATTACGAAGGAATACAAACTATTCAAATAGTTTGCAGTAACTTCTAATTTTTTTTTCTCATATCATAGATTTTACTAGCTAAACTATTACAATATCTTTTTGTAAATAGAACAAAATACATCAGAATATATCGGAACTTTTATCATGCTGCATCAGCTGCACTTTTCGCCGCAACTTCGGGTAAATTATGCACTTTGACATAATGCAACTTCAACTTATACTTCTCTTTGCTTTTCCAATCACAAGTCAAGCAAATGTATTCACGAGCGTTTGCGTCGTGCATGAAAGATATATGTCGTTTCACTCCACTCGGATGTTTACATCTGTATGAACAAAAAGCGCATAAAAAGACTCGTTCACCATTTAGAACACATTCCGCAAACGAATTTTCTATTGATGACGTAATTTGTTTCGCAGAATTCTGACATGACGCGAAATTCCTCGGAACTTGTCCCGAATTTTTCTTAGGCATAAAATGTCTTTGGGAACTTAACACGTTGTGACGTTTTCTTGAAGTTTGACATTTATCAGATTGCACGGAATTCCAGATATTCAATTCTGGTTGTTTGCAATCACTATTTGATGATGGTATTAATCTACTAATTAAGCTAGATTTTTCACGTGAACTATCGGATAATGCTAGATATAAACATCCAATGCTGGTAAGAACACCACTACCGCTACTAGTACGTGACGTTGAGTTGTATTTGTCTTGATAAGACCCATAAGGCTCAATAGAACAACTGTCAGTTACGATTTGGAACATGTATGACACGTCAGGGACTATGAAATCTAAGAAGCTTGGCAGAATTTCAACTTGAAGGCTCACGGTACTATTCATGATTGATAGTTGAGATATTTTGGTCAATACAGATCTGAAATTCTTGATACACAATTAGAATTGTCTTAACATCATAACATACTTTGATCTTTTATATAATCATAGAGAAGCCAGCAGATTTACAGAAAGCACCCAGTCTTTGGTGACTCGATTGAATGTTGTATACACGAAGTGACAAAACAAATTGAACTGGTAAATAGCTTAATACTGTTATCTACCCTAGCTTTGCAAACTCTTAAGAACCCTTGATCTATGTAATGGCATTGAATGAACTCAAATTAACCTTTTCAAAGAATTGAATGAAGAAAAAGTTTTACGCAATGAGCTATCTTAGAAAAGCTCTTTGTTATAGAAGAAAAGCTCTTGTAATGTTTCAGGACATTGCATCTCAACGCGTAACTTAGAAAAGCAGAAAAAACGATAATTCTCTTTTTTATTTCCAGGCGAGACAACTGAGCAGTTGGCAGTCCACTTTTTACTTTTGAGTACTGCAAGTCTTTTGGTTGTGCTGCGCTCGTTGTTCTTCGTCAAAATTCTTCTTCTGTTGCACCTTCTCTTAATATTACGGAGTCTATATTTCTTAGAGGACCAAGTAGGACATCCTGTACATTATGTCAATTTTATCGCGAACGACAAAAAAATAAAGGCCTCCGGGCAGAAGGAATGTTATAGTTCCTCAGTTACGTACAACGGATGTTCACGTTGTTATATGAAAATCCCAAAGTTTACGGCAGAAAACATCTGTTGTTGACCAAAAAATTCTGCTCGTCGACTTTCGTTGCATATTTCATAAGGAGAATACTTAGAAAACTGACTTCCACACTTACAAAATAGTTCCATGAAAGTTTGTTACAACGCAATCAGTCAACCATCAAGAGAACCAATTTCAATAAATTTAATTGAAATTGAACGAACTAAGATTCAGAGCCGTTACTTTCATCTCTACATGTAACTTGTACCGACGATGTGACCCCAGCTCCAGACACATCGAAATAAATACAATCGCTAAGTACTTTGATGTTATTGCTATCGTAACAGTTTTGCCTAAGATCAAAGGTTCTCAACAAAGTTAAGTCAGACAGCAAACTAGAAAGAGCAGCAGAGTGAAACTAATTTAAAACCCAAAATCGGCACAATTTAAATGATTCCCCTCGCATAAAGTTTCAAAGAATTAAAATTTTGCCAGATTCAAATTTATCTCTCAAAGTTTCTGAGCGAAGAACTAAATATCTTGAGGGCGATATAAATGTTTTACAGGACACAATTTTTAAAGAATCACAGGAAAAGCGTCACAATGTAAAAACACAACCAACCGACTAGCGTCAGAAAAAAAGTTCTCAAACAAGAAGGCGTGGGGTCAGCTGTTACTTGCTTCGGGTATACCGGCTTCTCTAGGGCTCAAAACCTCAAAACTTCAGTATTTTTTATTTTCGGTATTAAACTATCACAAATTGATTTCAGTTGCTCAAAGTTCAGTATGAGAGCCATTTATCACGCAAAAAAAAATCTCTGCAAATATAAAGCGAAAATTTGATAAGACTAACAGGAACCAAAAATTCTGTTTTTTGTTCATTTTTTAAATAGAAAACCAAAGTAGCTTTTTGCCAGACTGACCTAAAACTAAAAATTTAATACCAGGCATAGGTCTTGTAATAGTTTGAGTTATTGTCGACTCTTTTCAAGGTCTTTAGAGAACGTAAATTAGAGAAGGGCCGATCACAGTCCCCAAAAAACTCGCTGTCTTTCTTCATAAGAATTAGAAAAACTTACCAGCACAAGTCCTGAAATTCAATCCAAAGAATCGCATGAAAAATTCTAGCACCAGAACAGCAGACCAACGAAAATTTCAACATTCATAGTATACATACTTTTAGGATCGGTGTATTGAATTCCATGGTGTTCGATTACATCTAAGAAAAACTTGCTTGATATATCAAAAGCAGGCAGAACAACAAACAGTATTCAAAAAAACTAATATAGAAAAACACTCCAATTGCAAAATCATTGCAAAATTTGTCTAATACTCCATACTTAGGACTTCAAAACCGTTTTTGTCACTATTATTAACATAACATATTATCTTGCAGGCAAGCGAAATTTGGTTTCTCATATTAGATACAAAACTGAGCAAAAACGACAATGACAAAAAGGTACGAAGTTTGGAAAAAAATTAGACAAATTACTAATGAGTTGCCAAAATTCTTGAAACTAATGTCCAGAAAACCAAACCAATCCAACCGACATATATCCATTAACCAACGCGCAAGTATTGCAAAAACTTTCCTGACTTCTAAGATTAAAGAACACGTAAAAAACTTCTGGTCGCTAAAAATATCCAGTAACCCATATCCAAGCCCTTAAGAATTTTACCTCCATAAAAATCGAAATTTGAAATTAAATTTTCCAAAAAATTTGGCAAAAATTTAAAACGTGTGAAAAGTTTGCATTACCAATACATATACCGATATTATAGCTAGCGAAAAAAAATTAAGATCAAAGACTAATGTCAATTTAAGACCCATCTAACAAAAACCTCAAAAATGGACAAAAAACGTAAAAAATTGTGGGCTCAAAAACTCAAATGATCTTTTTCGCCTTGAGTGTAGGCCTTCCAGCAGCTTTAGCACTCTATGAACTTGAAATGGACTTAAGCTCAGCTGAAGGCCTCCAATGACCCTTAATGCCCACTGGGCTATACCTGTTCATCCCGTTTTGAAAGCTCAAAAATCAAGGCAAAAATATTTCAATCTCGTTTAAAAGAGACGCACTGAAGACCACTGAGTCTACTTTTGGAAGAAACGGAATCAAATGTTTTGATAGGTGAACAGTTTTCCTAAATTTTCTCTTGAGTGGATTATGTTAATAGCAGAAGGGCATCAGAGGAAAAAAATTCTAAATGCAAATTTTCAAGGATTCGTGGATGTTGTTTGGAATATAATTTGACAAGTGATGCTGAGTTTTCTTGCAGCCTAAGAAGCATCAGAGAACTACTCTTTACAATAGTCCATCAATGATGAATCTCGATTGTTCTTAGAAACGGGTCAGTATATTCTTATGAAATGAGTATGCATCTTATAGTAAGTCTTTCGCATTAAATCAATTGACCAAATAGTCTTGATTGAAAAATCTAGATCCATTTTTCAGGGAGCCAGAATTGAATTGAATTGAATTTGTTTACCGGCGGCAACATAGTTTAAACAGAACAAAATTTATTTAAAGAGAAAAGTTACGCCCGACGGACAACTGAAAAGACTCCTGAAGATGTTTACGAAAACCAAATGAACTACAAGTCAAAAAAATAAGGTAAAGAATTCATAGAAATCCAGAATATATAGGTAAGACAAGGATCTTAAAAAAGTTCTGAGCTCACCTGGAGTCAGTTCTCTTAAGCTTTCTGGAATTAAACTATTTTCTTGAACATAATTGTATGCAATAATTTTGATCCGCCGCCAATTTTTAAGATTCTTTGAATTGGGAACTGGTAAAAGCTTGTGTTTTCTAGTATCCGCATGGTTGCTGAGCGAATTTACTTTTATATATCCGTTTTTCTTTCAAAGTAAATGACCCTACATATTCTACTTTGCATCTTATTTATTTCGTTGATGTGTCTTATAAGTGTTTTGATAAAATAAAAGACCATATTCTATTGTAGATTTCACAAAGACATTGTAAATCGTTAACATTTGACTTTTTGTGAAATAATTTCTTGCCCTATAGGCAAGACCAGAAAATTTCGCAAACTTTTTGGAACCATTTTACAGTGATACGCAAATTTGATTGATCTGTCAAAGTTGATGCCCAAAAATTTGCATTCATCTTTGATTTGAACGCGTCTTGAAAATACCGTCTAGGTATTTCGCTATGTTGTTAAGGCCGAAAGGCATGAGAATGCATTCTTTCATTGAACAAGTTTTGATCAAACCATTCCTTTATTTTTAAATCAGGCGAAAATTCAGTATTTTCATTAACTAAGCCCAATGTTATTGTAGTATCATCCAGATACAGAACCACTTCGGAGTTCAAGCAGCATTGAGGCATATCAAAGGTATAATAGGAAGAAAGTTGGACCTAAGCTGGATCACTGTGTTACGCTTTAATTTATATCAATGGAAATTGACCTCTTATTACTTGTATAAACGTATGGTGATCTGTCTGAGAAACAACTTGAAAGTAATTCAAGTTTTTCCTCTGAAACTGTATCACAAAAACAAAAAAGTTTACAAAACCATTAAGAAATATGACGAAGTATTTAGATACTAACAATCATTGTCAATAGAGTTTGCATACTAATCAATAGAGCTGTATGACATTGGAATGGGCTTTTTAAGACATAATGAAAACCTTTTATGAATTCCTGGAGCATCAAACTGCGGTTACGTTATCTGGTCCAATCGTATTTAGTTACATCATAATCGCAAATTGAAAGTCATATTTCATCACATCTCGTTCGATGCATATCCAACAAAGCCCTATAGGTTTCTCGGATGGATTGATCTCGTCGCCTGAGAGATATGTGCTCTTTTGACTGATTTGTTTGGAAAATTCAACAATTGAGAGTTTGGTTGCTTCAAGATATTGTTTACTCGGGAACGAAATCCTTTTTTATGCTACAATGAGTGAAAGAACAAAGCAGTTTAACCATCTTTTCTGTTGAAGCGGAGAAAATGAGAATAAGATTTCTCTTAAAACTAACACTTTCTAAATTGCGCACCTTTTTTCACGCCTTGACGCAAATCATGCTTATGAAGCAGGGATCATGCTTTAATAGTAGAAATTGTGATGTACGTAGTTTTTTGGTACCATAGTGTATTTAATTTTGTCACTGCTGTTTTGTTCTTCGAGACTGTCTGTGATTGCAAAAAGCAATAAATGAAACAATTTTTGACTGAATTTAGGCAACCCTATTTTTGCAAACTAATCTTCATATCTCATGCTTCGCCACGTAGAAGTAAATCATTATAGCTTTAATTAGAAATAATTCGTACAAACTCTGCTGATATGGTGCAAGATATGAAATCAGTCAACTTTGAGGTGCTCCGTACATTTCATTATTCTTCTAATATCTATTCAGATCCAATCGCCTTCATCCTTAATAAATCTTAAAGCCAATTCCTTGCAACTTTTAATTGCCCATTTTGCAAACCAAATCTGAAATTTCTCTGCTTGAAGAGACCATCTACATTAGATCTGTAAAGTAGCAGCACATGGTCAAGTAAATACGAAAATTTCTACCAATACGAAAAAGTAGATACTGGGAGATTTTCATAAAAACGTATTTGGATCTCTGTAGAGTTGAATCTGTTTCCTCACGTGGCGATTACGAATTTGATTTGTGAAATATGAGTTAACTTGTAATTTGGATGGCTTTTCACTTCCAGGAATAAATAATTTTTTTATTCCAGGAAGAAAACTGCTCACGAGTCGGATGCTAATCCATGTTAATAAACCTTGAAACCATTTATGTTAATAAACCTTGAAACCTATGAGGAAACCATTCAGTTTAAAATTAACAATTACGATTCATGATAATTATGAGTTAGGCTGCGGAACTGCTCTCGCATCCACGCCCTCCAAGCACTTCTAAGCAGGACAACTGTGGAATCAGTGTTGCTATTGACATCAAAAATGAGACGAGGAAAAAGAAGATAACAGCTGATAGGAAAATTGCAGCCAATTTCGGGAAGTACTGCTTTTTAGCTTTGAGCTGTTCAATATCTTCTTTCTGAGAAGGCAAAAGGAGTAAAAGGGGAATTGAGACTACTTGGACAAATAAAGTGACAGCAAATGACAAAGCGACCATGTTTCGATCATAGGCAGTGTCATTGAAGTAACGCGTATCCGTTGAAACGTCGAATCCTGTAGTCATCACATTGGCTATAGGAGTCCCAATGATCATGCCCACAATGAATGACGTCACAAGCAAGCTATGGAACAACGCTTCCAACCCTTTTGGGCATATTTCGATCAACATCAACCCTCCAACTAAATGTCCCATTCCTTCAGGAATAGCCGAAATAACATCATCCGCGAAGTAGAAATACGGGTTTCGCACTATGTCGTAAATTGTCAAAAATTCTACCACGTTGTCTGTAATCAAGTGAACGATTCGGGAAAACAGGAAAATTTTCCTCCATGACGCGTGAAGGAAAAATTTCTTCAGAATCCAAACGCCCAGTATTTCCAGTCCAGTGGCGATGAATTGACTGAAAGTTGTAATCAAAGGTGTTACTTTTGCCCAATTTTTCTTCACTTTCACCCCGGCAGGCGATGAAATTCTGATTGACATGGCCCAGAAAAACAAAACAATAAACACCTGCAAAACTTCACGAGATTGAAAAGCAGCCCAAAATGCCCGGAATTGTTGCTTGACACTGGTTACGGCACCCAATTTTTGATCGTGCACTAGGAACATTCCATTTATGACAGCTACAAAACACATAGCTGACATCACAGCTGATAAAGTTTTGTAAGAGATGCTAAAACAGAATGTTCCCCCATACTCGACGCCGTTCATCAGGAATCCAGTCACGATTATGCTGCAGATGGTTGATGCTTCTATGAACATGTAGATTATGACGTTGATAGAGCCACGTCTTTTGGCAGTTTCTTTCTGGGAGTACTCGATCTAAATAGCAAACTTCTCACGATTGTAAAACAAAGGATTGAGCTTTTTGTTCCGAACTTATGCAGTCAAGATGCTATCGTATGCCTTTGTATAGTTCTCGCATTTTTACCCCTCTCCCTGTAATATTAAATGCAGAACGACATGGATGGCATCATCGAAAGCCCTTGCAGCGTAGAATTGTTCAGCAAACGGGTTTTCTTAATTATACTGTATTTAAAAAAATAAGCGGTTTACGAAAAAATATACGTTTACTGAAAAAAGAAAAAAGGCTGAACCAAAGCGCTGAAATTCTTACTGATCAAATTTCTGCTTCTTCAATTCTAATCAAAAAATGTTCGCAGCTGACTTTATTATTAGCTTTAACATATCCCTTCACATCTTCAACCCGTTAAAATGACAAGGAGTGTCGTTAACGTGAGTTTGCGAATGATTTTACGACTCCACTCAAACACATTTTTGACTTAATTGTCTGTCAAATGAGGATGAGTGAAAAATTCCTATATCAAAAAATTGATTTATCTAAACTCTAGTTGAAAAATCGCCTTCGAATCAAACAAGTGAACAATTAAATAGAACCTCTTTACAGGTCCGATGAAACCTGCCGTTGAGGAGTCTAAGAGACAAGATAAACAAAAAACAAATAAAAACAAAAACCATTATTTATTACAGAAACTCGATGTCTATTATTTTTTAAAAAACCTAAAGTCGAATTAACATCAGATAAAAACTAAATTAAACATTTTCACATGCGTATCAAGAAAAGATACGGGACCTGTTGTTATTGAGAATAATTAATAAGTAGACAAAAAACAAAAAAGACAGAGTTTAAAAAAAACACGTTCAAATTTTTTGAAAACAGTTAATTTCAGTCTTGAAAACCATTAGCTATCCACAGAAATCAATAAATGGCTTCATTTATAACTCCAGAGGAAGCTATTGAGACATGTCTTTATACAAAATGTCATACAACGACAAAAAGAACAAATTAGAGCAACCATCCGAAACTCAATTAAAAGTTGAACAAAACGGAGTCGAAGCCTTCAAAATCATATTTTATTTACTAATAAAATTAAATATGATCAATTTCGCCTTAAATTATTTTTATTTATGAGATGTGACTTGTCATTGATGTAATTATTTCACAAGACAGCAAAATAACCCAAAAAAATTGGGAAAATAGTCAAAATTGCGTTATAAGCACTTGTAACATAATAGCAGAATAAACCTTATATAAATGAGAAAACAGCATTGAAAAATCCATTCTAATTAAACTGAATATAACCGACTAACGTCGAGCGAATTGCTCTCAAACGACCGGCGAGCGGTTGGCTTTGTCAGTAGCTAGCCACGGGGGGGGGGGTGTACCGGGGGCTGATGGGGGGCAACACTGGGTTGGGGGGGGGGGGGGGGGCAACAGCGCGGTGGGGGTGGAGGCAATAGTGGGGGTGTGGGGTCAACAGAGGGGTGGGTTAACCTTTAAGAACCGCCCTTGACACCATAAGTATAAGTATAAATCTCCAAAACAGTTTGAGCTGCAACAGAGCTGAAAGGCTCTAAGAGCACTTAATTCCCGCTGGGCGCTACCTGTTTATCCTGTTTTTGAGGACGAAAAGTCAAAAGTGTCAGACGAAAAATTGGTCAAGCGAAAAATCGCATAAAAAAGACCGACAGGACTAATATAATTGCTACAACTTCGTTTGAGAGCAATTAAAAAAGTTGTCACCCTTTTTTGTTGAAAGTGCGCTACAAATCGAAGGAAAAATGAAAGTGGCAAAACTCAAAACAGCTGAAAACAATAAGACATAGCAACCATTAACTTCTAATTGCGAAATAGTAATTAGATTAGCTTGTTAATGCTTGAAAAACCAATCGGACTTATCAGTGAAACTAAATCTTATGTAAGTCTAAAAAAGAACACCAAAATTCAAAACTCAAAGTTTTCTATCCAGAAAAACCGAACGCTTCTCGCTGACATATTAATGTATCCTCAATGGTCTTATCTAGGACGCAGGTGTGTCTGTCATTAGTTAGCTGTTTAATTCAAATCTTGGTCTGTAACAACAACGTACCATATAAAACAAAGGTAAGAATAATTTTAACGGACCGCGCCTATTATATTCCGTATAATTTTTCGATTAAAAAACTCCCTAACTAGATTAATATTAGAGCTAAGATTGCTGCTTGTCCATTTAAAAAATTAATAGTTCCAACTTTTCGAAACAGCTAAATTGACAAAAAATCGAAAAACAAAAATAAATGAATAACATTGGGTAATTATCGAGTTATATAAGCGAAAAATCATTAGGTATCAGTTCAAAGCGTTTGCTAGTTTATTTGATAGCTCCATAGTTAGCGAAATATATCATTGGTCAATTAGATTTTGCGATAAGACTACAAAAGGAAAACAACAAATGCTCGCAAAACAAGAATTCAGTTACGAAAACCATTTGTCGGAGGCATAAAAACCATTAGCTTTACTTAGGAAACACAATATTCAATCATGGAGTCCCATTAGAACAAAATGAAGACCTCACATTCACTGAACTTTTAAATGAAAATTGGCAAATTTGGCTATAATGGGTATGAAAAAAAAACAACCCTTTTAAAAGTACAATCTGAATACTTTTGATTGCAAAATTCAACGATGAGGCCAAAACTGGCCCTAATATCGCTTTTTTGGCTGCCAACAAAACCTCATTGTTCCAAATGATTACGAATTAGATATTTGTCAAGCAAAAACCTGATATCAAAAATTAATGATGCATTTTTAATAAATATTGATTAAAATTAGCGAAAGGTTGACAAATTGTTAGTTACAGAGAACACTTTCTAAGAAACCAGTGATAAAAATAGTCCTCATCTGAGTAGAAAAAACGTTGTGCGAGCAGTTTTGTGTCTGCACTACCGGTCAATTTGAACAAAGTGGGCACAAGAAGCCTATTTAATGCCATTTTTAACCAAAAGTCGGTTCGAACAATTCAGCAACTTTCTGTTATCTGTAAACATACAACCAATAAGACCCTCGTTAACCATTTTAACACATTTTTTAAGCAAAATTGATAAAAAAAATTCCAGCAAAATACAAAAATTGTGAATAAAATAACAAAAGTGAGGCTATGGTTCACTAACATTAGGCCCTCATAACTGCTCAGAAAAAAAACAAAATTCAGAAAAATCTTTCATATTTTACATTCTACGCTTGACAAGCGTTCTAATGGCAAGTTCCATTCACAACTCTGTACTATGAATATATCGATCGGCGAAAATTGACTGAACAACAAACCCAGTAGTTCCTCCCCCAGTATTGTGGGTCGGAACAAATTTCAATACAATCATGTTAATTATATTAACAACTTTTAGTTGGTAGCTAAACTACTCATTGACAAGACAATCACGAAGTAGCAGTATTAACTTCTAAAAAAAGTTTACCCGCTAGTTGACTTGTCCAAGGCTTATAATTTGATCTAAATTTAAATCTAAGTATGATCTAAAGTTAGTAGAAAAAAGTTTGTTTTCTATGTGTAAAAAGCGTACATTTATTTTACTGAAGAATAATAGACCATTCAGAACAAAACCACCACTCGTTCGAGCCATTTATTAGTCTGTACGATCATTCCTGATCACATCTCTGTTAAAACTGACATTTGGTTTCCACGTTAAAAACACGATTAATCAAGTTACTTATTTTTCGTTTGAAAATATGCAAGCTATTATACAAAAATTTTTGCATTTTTGTAAAAATGTGCGATCTGGCAGGAGGAAGTAAAATATTGACGCCAAAGATCATCCAAAAACGTACCTTCAAACCATCAGCTGCAACATCGGCGAAAGACAGCAACATGAAAGCAAGAGTATTAATAACGACATACTGGATACCCTCCTGCTTTGCATCAGCATTGTATACTGTCTCCTTATTCAAAAAGCAAGTTCCATTAGCATACACTGGCTCATAGTAGGGCTTCGGTACCGGTTTGAACGTAATAATGGCCAAAGGTATAAAGGAAAGACCCATTCCCAATATCATGTATGGTCTTCGCCTTTGACCCGATATTGGCCAGACATCGCTGACCACCCCAATTATAGTTTTAAGAGACCATGCAGCTAATGGCAGGGTACTGGCAGCGCGATACTGGTGTCCATCAAGGTTGAGGTAATTGGCGTAGAATGGGTAAATAATTGAAAAAAGGGTTTTGAGAACGAACCCTTGGAATAGGAAATGGAGGTATAGACCATAACCGAATGTATTCCATTTTACTTCTTCAGGCGGTTTATCTACGAAATCAGCTTCCAAAATAGTTGAAAGCTCATCTTTATCATATAAACGGCGACCAGTACAGTATCTTATTTTCCTCTTCAATTTGCGTATCAATCGAAAAACAAACTGCATTAACGGTTCTAGAAAAAACATTGTTTAATTCAATATTTTTTGCCGATGCGCTATTAGAAATTCCTTTGCTTTTATAGCATATTTAAGTCAAACTTAACAAAATAGCATACGAATATTAGGAGCCGTAATTTTACTTAGGATAAATTTACGTCGTATTACACCCAATAGATGACAAATTTATTTCATGTAAATTTTATGAATGCTGAAAACAATTTCGTGTATGATTTTTAGAGGTCAGTTTGTTATCAGTATGAGCAGCTTGAAAAAATAAAACTAGCAGCCATAAAATGTGCGTATAAGCAATTTAATGTTCTCAATACTTAACATCTATTACACGAGAAGAACATGTTTTAATACAAAACCAGTGGTTAAAATGCATCACAGTTTCAAACGTGTAAGAAAGTATAACCTGTGATTTCAGATAATTTGAAATCAATGAAGAATGGAAATTAACCTTTGATGCAAATCATCTGAAGTAAGTCTATCAAGGTCAGTTGAAAGAAAAAATTGTCACGTGAAAATTGAAAAATGTGTAGAAAATAGCTTTAAATAATCTGTTCGTTTTTCCAAGAGAATATAACCGACTTATGTCAGACCAATTGATTGCAAACGACTGACGAGGCATGAACATACATGGAAAATACAAGATTTTCCTAATAAAATTAATACTCCATTAAGAAAATAGTAGAAACGCAAAACTTAGAATATAAAAATACAAAAATAGAGGCGGTAAAACGCTTAAATTACATATAGTTTAAAGGGCTGAATAGAAAATACTGCGAAAAAAATAAGAACAGCTATATCTTCGATCCGCAAACTTTTTCCACAGCTTTTGCGTAAAAGCTTATTCCAGGACAAACAGAACTTTCGAACATTAAGTTGCTGCTCGTAGTTAAAAAAAGATGTGTCTATTTAAGTAAGCAAAATTCGATTTGAGAAAAAAGTAAGACATTAAAGCTCATCATATTTGAATTCAGATGGCAGAAAATATAAACACCATTACCGAACATTAACTCACCACCTAGGACACAATCCAAGTCAAACGACTCTTCAAGAAGTGCCCAGAAATATGTTTTATCCGGATGTCTCGAGGGACGTATCGACGCAATTTAAGACAGATTTCCTCGACATTAATTTATAAAAATTTCAGAAAACTGAACAGGTACTGCACAAATCTTTTGTTAGGATTCCATCATTGTAGTAAACAAGGAGACTTGGTACTGTGCGTTTGTACATAAAGCTCCGACCTCGCTCATCCACATTTTTGTTTTGATCATCTACTAAATGAGATAGAAAACTTTCAAAAATTCACATCATTCGAATACATCTTGCGTATGAATTAAAAAATAGTTTTAAATTCAAACCCTTAAATGAACTAAACAATACCGTAAATTATGAGACCTGCTATTAACGAGACTAGACAGATAAATAAAATCGATAAACATTAATCACGACCAAAAAAATTCAATGACTTATAAAAACACCGCGCTAACAGTGTCCAATTAGCATCAGATAAAACAAACTAACATAATTTGTGTCTGAACCAATTATATCCCTGTTTCAAGAATATTACTTCAGACAAAAAGAAAAAACACGATCAGAAAAATTTTTCTACCTCGTTCTTTCTCTCTCTCTCTCTCTCTCTCTCTCTCTCTCTCTCTTTGCTGAAACTAGGCTCCAAGCTCAAAACTATTGTTTTTAAAACAATTATTATTAGTCATAACAACCATAAACCTACAACAGAAAAATAACAAATGGATCAACTTTTAAGCTCTCGGGAAGCCAACTGGACAGTTAGTTTTTGAGACTTTGAGACTTAAAAAAACAAAATAACAACCAATACATACAGCACACAAAATTCACGAAGCGTCGAAGCCATAAAAACAATTGAGATTTTCACTGACAATTAAAAAATTTCATTGTGCCTCCTCCGCACGTATATGGGATCAATCAAAAATTTAGCCTTGATAATTGCCAGATCATTCTAATCTGAAAATAACAAAAAAAATATTTATAAAAAACAGCGCCCCAATACAATACGAATGAACTTTGAACTGCGAAAAACTAGCCCAGCCTTTGCTGCTCATCCAGTGGAAACATATTTGCTTCAAATTTTAGCAACAAAGAATCTGACGGTCGATACACCAAAAAGGATAACCAACTGATGTCCGGCGAACGGCTTTCAAAGAGCCGGCGAGCGGTTGGCTTCGGTAGAAGCAAATTGGGTCTTAGGTATGCCAGCATTAGGAGGGTAAATGAGTGGGCGGATTGGAGGTGAGATTTGAGGGAGGGGGGTCACGCGTTCGAGGGTAAAGCGAGGGGGTGCTTGGGGGTTGAGGATCAAATGTTTAAGATTGAGACCCGCCTCTCATACCATGAGATTGTCTCCCCAAAAATAGTCTTGGTAAACCCCACACTTAAAAACTAGAAATGCGCAAGACTAAGAGCGCCTCGGCCACTTGATGCCCACCAAGTTTTACCTTCTTAACACGTTTACGAGGACGAAAAAACAAACGAGACACAAAAATCAGTCGAGCGAAAAAAGATATAAGACCACAAGACTAACATAATTGCTACAAACTTCGTTCTGGATATTTTTATGCGTTAAAAGTTTAAAAGAAAAACCGGCGAAATTTTAATTCTGGAACGCTCATAAGTGGAAGCAAAGCTAACCCTCGCTGGATTTTGAGAAGATTGTGCCAGAAATTTTTAGGTTTGTAGTTATCGCAAATTTACACAAACTGGGCAAAAGAGGAAACCTTGGTGCCATTTTTGAGGAAAAACTGAATTTAGAAAATTTTAGCCAAAAAAGTCGGATCAAACAGTTCAGAAACTCCTCTGTCTTCATAAGTAAAACCAATGAGACTATCGTCAACAATTTTAACGCGTTTTCAGCAGAACAGACAAAACAAAACAACTTGAGCAAAAACACGAAAAATGTAAACAAAAACAACGGAAATCAGTCAAAAGCTTAAAAAGTTTAAACATCGATGACTCCTTGGAAAAACTATATTTGAAAAAAAAGTTGTGAATATGCTCCTCTGGACGGGCTGTCTATTGATACCACACACATCTCTCTCCGATGAATATTCGATCGGCCAAAACTCACTACACGAAAAATTCCGGTTGAGCGTATAGTTTCTCTCCCACTAAGGTGGGTCGGAACACTTACATTTGAAGTATTTTTCCCCACAAAATATGCATCCGAAAAGTAATGATCTCTAACGTTTTTCTAGATTTTCTAACCTACAACTAAATATTACAAATATACCCAGCGGATTGCCGGAAAATAGCCTCTGTTGATTCCAATAAACATGATTGAGATTGAAAGAATAGAAGATATCGAAACGAAGATTTTTGTACAAAAACAATTTTTAAGTCTGATTTATTTTGATGGTATTTCGTAGTTGAACTTACTTCTGTTTCTTAGAGAGAGGCTACAGGGGCTAATATCAATACCAATAAGCATAAGAGATGGCAACTAAGACTTATAGGAACAACGTTCAAATAGCGGGCATCTAAAATTGGGCTTTATGGGTTTATACCGTTTCTATTTCTGACTTCAGTTTTTTATTCTGACTCTGTTCATTTTGAATTGCTTTGCTGAGCAACTGATGTTTAAATTCACTTTTAGAAGAATGAGAGAAGAGAGAAACTAGCCTTGAGAAGTCAAAAAGATTTCACGCAAAATGCTGAAAAAGCGGCAAAACGGTAAAGCGAAAAAAAGTTCGACGATGTAAAAAAAAATAGGAGCGCTATAATAGCCGGCTGAGAAGATGAGGGCGGCTATTAACCAGTTATTCTTAGGCGGTAAGTTACGTATTGTTGGGACTTATACCCAGATGAGCTTTCAACCATTCATAGGGAGGTTATCTTGGGACGAAAAAGCCACGAGATCTCCTTTTCTCGAGGCCACCGATTCTTTCTTTTCACCAGCATCAAAATCTTGTTTCTCACAATCCAAATTCGGTTCAAAACTTTCCAGCCTAAGATTCTTGGGCTCTTTAGTCTCGTGCTCCTCCAACTCCATTGCAACAATCGGATTCTTTCTGGACTTGGACTTTTACGACGCGCGATGTCAAATCCAATAATAGTATCGTACAATAGGAGAAGGAATTCGCGAATATCAGGGGCGCCGTTCCAGTAAAACGATCAATTTATAAGCTTTATGAATTGATTAAAATTAAAATAATAGAAATATCAAAACGTTCTTTAAAGCAGTGTATTAATCTCTTCTAGAAGCCCCATTTGAGATAGTTGAAACCGATTCATACTAAATTAGACCGAGACTTGAAATTGAGCGACAGAAACGCAGAAAGAGCTGCAATGAAACACTATTTGCTCAAGAAGGTAAATACTAATACTCGTGATACAGGTCTTATCTTTCATGACATTCGGTCAACTACTATGCATTTTCTTTATCTTGAGGCTTTAAACTTTCTGCGCCCAGCTTTTCTTAGCTTAGATCAGAAGCTCGAGTTACAAGATCAGATCGAAATCTCACATCGGTGAAATAAAAAGCGTTCAAACCTAGTTCAGAATCAATGCTAGAAAAATCAGATTTATAAAAGTTGAACTTCTAAGACTTAATGGAAGATACAATCTGAGGCATCGACATGTGGCTTATATTACCTCAGTAGTCAATTTAAAACGTATGATTGAGGAAATATGCACACCGCAACTAACAATTGCGTCGTCAAAATCTGACAGTTCATTGAATAATTTTGCGTAACTCTCTCGAGCTTATTTCGTTTGAAACTTTTATAGAAACAATTTTGATTGTTAACTTCAAATTTTTGTCAAAGCACCAATTTTTTCCAAATTCAATCGCAGAAAACAATTTTAATCCAAAACTTAACTGACATCGGAATGAGGAGGCATTAATGTAGAAGATCCGGGTCTCTCCCACTATTATAGCACAGTCCCCGTTATGATATAATTACGGTAATTTGGGGTGGGGAGTATGACAACTCCCGGGGTGAGGTGGTAGAATATGATTCGACATTTTTTTGTCTGGGGATAACCTCCCCCCGCCAGACGATAAATACACGGCCTGGACCATATTTTTGGGTCGTACTATTTCGAATCATGATCTGGCATCAACGAATCATATTCGCCCAACGTCTAAGGGTGGGCAAATATGATTATAGTACATTCCCCGTTGATATTACGGTAATTTGGGGGTGGGTAATGTGACGGTAATATGACAAATATAAGCTGATGGGATACTATGGGAAAGCCAGGTAGATCTTATTAAAAACTGGTCCAGATACATTAATTCAGCAACTACTAGAGAGCAGTTTAATTAAAATTTGTGTGCTTGGCTCGCAAAACAATTCAAACAAGATTGAGTCAATCAGTACTGTCAAAGATGTTCTTGCTGCATCAATTCAAAAACAATTAATATCTGATCAAACAAAATAACATCCACGCGTTACCTTCCAATAAAGTACTCTACTGCTTTTGAAAAGGGACTCCCCACTGGTCGTTCTGGATTTTGAGCATTCATTTGTACCTCAACAGTGGATTTATTAAGTTGCCTTAACCCTCTTGTGGGCGTGTGTAGGTTTCGATCACCGGAGAATCTATCATCGTTTTCATTTGCTATGTTGATCACTCGCAACGGGCTGTCAACTGACAACGAAGTGCCATTTTCTCGTTCCCGCAACGGCACCGATTTCAAAGCCGCTTCCTCTTCAGACAGCAAAACACTTGAATCAGTGCAGGGCAAGACCCCTATCATTGTGTTACGGCCAAACAACTTGCCGTTTTTACGCAGAGCTTTAGCAACTTCTAACCGAGTAGCAAATTTGATATGTAACCAATTGCTTTCATTGCATAACCGATACTCGGAGACAGATGACGTTGATCCAAAGTCGTTCAGAACTTGTTTGGCAGTAACAGGGTTAAACCCAAACACAGTAACCCACAAATCTAGCTCGTTTTCCCCTGACATAGCCAACTAAAAACGGAACTAAAAACGTCTATCACTTAAACCCTGTATCATTATTATTATCTTTAAGTACTCAATAAACTCAGTAACAAAAGTAAACATTCACGTTGCAATTTTAAATAGTAAAAAATCTATTTATAACCCTTTTTGTTACCATTCCCATGAACATGGCTCTATCTTCCTGGAGAGAAAATCCAGACTCAAGACAAACTTTCTGTAATCAGCACTAATTTTAGCATCACGCAAAATCTGTTGATTTCGGTGTTCGTCCATCATTCTAAGCATACAATTGCATGGTATGTTTCAGACGTTTGTGAACAAAAAACCAAAAACGGACTAAGCCCAAAGATGTATTTCAAATGTTACTCAAATTATAATTTAATACCTGCTTTATGGCTGAATCAAGTTGAACTGGAGTCAACGAATTGAAAGAGATATTTATTTGGATTTTTTAAAAAGCTCAGTCCTCGAGTTACATTCATAAAACTCACGTATCAACGCTGACGTAAGTAAATTAGCATGGTGATAGTTGAACCGGTATTGGAATCAATTCAGAAGTTAGGATCTTATTTAACCAACAAAGCGAAGTACTATCGGAGTGTCATAATACGACTCCTCCATAACTTGATAATGATATATATATATATATATATATATATATATATATATATATATATATATGATAATCCTATGTTAATGTACTTGTGTATTATAGATGTCTGATGTTTGATTCAATAAAAGCTTGACACTCAAGCCGTGTTCTCTGTCGTCCACACATCAATTTTATTGAATCATCTACATGCGATTCCACATCCTGAGGGAGTCTCCGACACCGAACCCCTTCCTCACAGACTCACAAGGTAAGGCGTTAGGGTTTCCTAATTTTAACGTCTTGTCCGCCCCGGGAGCGCGAATCAAAGACTTCTACAACTTCCTTCCACAGCCAGGTCAGTACGAGACCATCGTGCTGTTCGTTGGTGGGAACGACCTCTTCAACGGTCGAAACACCTCATCAGCCTCTGAGTTGGACATTGCCAACGAACTCTGCCTTCTCGCTGACAGGGCCTGCACGCTCGCACCGAGAGTGTTTGTCATTGGAATCCCACCAAGACACTATCAGCCACAGAGGTCGAAACATACCAACCAAACTCTAGCAGCACAGGCCTCGGGTTGGTTGTTTCGAGGAATTTCCAAGGTCATCTACGACGAGGACCTCCACGTTCGAAGGGACCGGGTCCATCTAAATCACAGAGGACTCAGTGGGGTGAGAAGCATCCTCAAACAACGGGTCCTCAGAGCCAAGTTCAGCGAGCGAGTGGATCGAGAGGGCCACACGGGAACCTTCTTCTGCTCACACCGCCGCTGCATTTGTGGCCTTTCTCGAAACTAGGCTAGTCTTCTAAGCCCCGATACTTGTTTAAGTATCACCGGCTTCACAAATACCAACCCCGATACTTCTTTAAGTATCACCGTTTGCTCCTCTGTTTGCGTATAACTTGACTTACATCCTTTCGCAAAAAGAAAATCGAGATGAAGTTCAAACCACCTGACCTACCGGCAACTCCTACCCCGGAACAATGGAAGTGGTGGAAACGTTGCTTTGCAGATGGACTGCGCATTAATGGCACCACCACAGATGCTGACAAGCTGGTCTTCTTGCGAACCTACGTAGGGGCCGACTACTTTGCGCTTCTTGAGAGTGCTACCGGCTACAACGAGGCCATAGCGACACTAGACAAGCAGTTCCTGAAGCCAACAAGGGTCCTATTCGCGCGTCACCAAGCCTTAAGTGCTAGCCAAAAGCAGGACAAAACTGTCACACAGTTCTTTGGACGTTTGAAACGCCTGGTCGAGAACTGCGCATGTGCCGACCTGGACATTCAACAGCACAAAGATTATTTAGCCCGCGATGCCCTAATTGCGGGACTTGGTTCCGACACGATTCGTGCGCGGTTGTTAGAGCTGGAGGATTCCAAAGCCGATATTGATAGCTGTGTTTCCTTGGCAAGTGCAATCGAGCTTTCAACGGACTTCTCAAAGTCTTTCAAGTCGCCTGAAGCATCAGTTGTTGCAGTTGCGGATACGAATTGTGCAACTTCCACAATGTCATCTTCAAAACCTGGTACACAACGGCCCCCCTTCAACGGTACCACCAAAGCAAAATGCTACTTTTGCGGTCTCAAGTCACACCCTCGCACCAAATGTCCAGCGAAGCGCGACACCTGTCACAAGTGCTCGAAGTTGGGTCATTGGGCGTCTGTATGTCGCTCCTTGTCTGCAGCCATGTATGCTTCCCCTGAAAGGGACAGTAATGGGGACCAAACAGTCGCATCAGTTCTATGTGCTACAGGAGCGGCCAGCACTGTGCAGGCAGAAATTTTCTTCAAAGAAGCGGGAACGTCCGTGCAGGGAATGATCGACACTGGCTCGACCGGATTGTTCATTACTCTGGAAGCAGCTTCAAAACTCGCCCTCAAGATCAATAAGAAGAGGAAAGAGACAACTCTGGCCAATGGAGACACCTTGGTAACTAGTGGATCGACACAAGCAACAATTGTCATGAACAAAAACGAGTATAACGTAGCGTTCACAGTCGCTAGGTCGTTGGTCGCAGACGTAATTATTGGACTGGACGTGCTTCGAAGGCACCATGAAGTGAACCTGATGTTCAATGGTCACCGACCAAAAACAAGTCTGATATGCGCCTCATCCACGCAACCTGGTTTCCCAACAATGCAAATTGACCCACCCGTAATTTTTTCGCCTTCGGTTTACAAAGCAAAGCCTATCGCTTCAAAATCACGGAAACACAAGATCGTGGACCGCAATTTCATGGACACTGAAGTTAAAAAGATGATCGCGGATGGGATCATCACAGTTTCCACGTCCCCGTGGCGCGCCCAAGCCTTCGTAAATAGAGATCACAAGCCCCGCATGGTGATAGACTACTCCGAAACAGTGAACCCATACACCTCCAAAGACGCGTTTCCCTTTCCGGATATGCAAGAGCTCTTGGACAAAGCAGCCCAGAATACAGTATTCTCCAAAATCGACTTGAAATCAGCTTATCACCAGGTCCCGATAAAAGAAGAAGATCGCCCATTCACCGCCTTTGAGGCATGTGGCCAGCTCTTTGAATTCACCAGGCTCCCCTTTGGCCTCACGAGTGCCGTCTCCGTCTTTCAAAGGGAGATGCTGTCCTTCATCAGACGGAATAAGTTAGAACGAACTTTGGCCTATCTCGATGACGTCATCATAGGGGGACGCACAGTGGAGGAACATGACGCAAATCTAGATCACTTCATGGCGGCGGCAAAGCGAGAGAGCCTCAACCTCAATGAGGCGAAGTGCGTTTTTCGTACCAAAACCGTCGCAACGTTGGGACACATTGTGGAAGCTGGAACAAAACGCCCGGACCCGGAGAGAATACGCACCCTCCTAGATTACCCGGTACCAGAAAACCAAGCCCAATTGAAACGCCTGGAAGGCTTCTTTGCCTACAATTGCAAGTAGATAGAGGATTTCTCCACTAAAATCTCACCGTTACTCAAAGCACGGAAGCAAGGGGCTTTTCCCCTGGACTCCGAATGCAAGTCTACAATTCAAAAACTCAAGGAAGAATTTGGAACGGCCATTTTATGGCTTCTTGTACCAGGTGAGCCCTTGGTCCTTGAAACTGACACCTCCGGCTCAGGGATTGGTGCAACCTTGAGTCAACAAGGAAAACCCGTCGGATTCTTCTCCCGTACACTATCCAAAGCCGAAACTGCATACGCAGCTGTTGAACGCGAAGCGATGGCCATTGTTGAGGGCTTTCGACGATTCTCAGATTTGTTACGCTAATCGAGAGTCCTGGTAAAAACTGACCAAAAAGGGCTCTCGTTCATCTTCAGTCGCAATACGTCACGGATAAAAAGTGAAAAGTTAGTCCGATGGAGACTAGAGCTCTCACAATACAATTTCGACATTAGTTATCATAAGGGATGCGATAACGTTTCTGCCGACGCCCTTTCCAGATTGGCTTCACTCGAGAACAAAACCTGCCAGCAACTTCACAGGGATCTTGCGCATGCAGGCATCACACGTCTCTACGAATACGTTCAGCGATATAAGCTTCCCTTCTCTGTACAAG
This sequence comes from Convolutriloba macropyga, assembly GCF_964194025.1. Classification (NCBI taxonomy): domain Eukaryota; kingdom Metazoa; phylum Xenacoelomorpha; order Acoela; family Convolutidae; genus Convolutriloba; species Convolutriloba macropyga. Next base: position 47,671,648 of record NC_134477.1, read on the forward strand.
AAGTCCGACAAACGGTAACAGATTGTCAAACTTGTGCCCGCTGGAAGCCCAAGTTTTATCAGCCACCAAAACAACAACTCATTCAGTCAACTAGACCCTGGGAAAGGTTATCCATCGATATCGTGGGGCCCAAAGAGATATCACAGTCTGGAAATCAATACTTATTGACTGTAATCGACGAATATAGTCGGTTCCCCTTTGCCTTTCCACTCCGCAAGATTACATCAAGCGGTGTGAAAGGCTGCCTTGCTCAACTCTTTTTAATTTTTGGTCCTCCGAGTTTCATACACTCAGATCGTGGCACCCAGTTCCAATCAGAGGAATTCCAAGAATTCTGCTTCTCACGGGGTATCGGTCTCTCTCGAACGTCACCGTACCACCCCAAGGGAAACGGGCAGAACGAAAGATACAACGGTGTCATCTGGAAGTCCGTACAGTGCCTTCCCCACTCGGAAGGCCGGAAAGGCTCTGCCTGGGAGGATCTCTTGCCTAGAGCACTGTCCGCCCTTCGAACCCTCATCAACACCGTTACCCGCGAAACTCCTCACGATAGGCTGTTCAACTTCACAAGGAAGGCAGGAGGAGGTGTCTTCGCCCAGGCGTGGTGGATACAAGCCGGCAGTGATGCGTACTTAAAAAAGCACGTCCGAAACAAAGATGAGGTGCCTGTTATTCCTGTGAAAATAGACGAGGTCATAACACCGAATCTGACGAGAGTGAGCTTCCCTGATGGTAGAATAGACACCGTCTCTGCCGGGGACTTGTCGCGAAGGCCAACCGACGACACCTTAAACATACCTTCGCCGGTGTCGGAGGACGTTGAGATTGCTAATAGGGGATCGCAGGATAACCATGTACCAGTCATAGATGACGACCAGCCAGCGGCCACTGTTCCTGAAGAGACCGCCACGGCGCCGCGAAGATCAAACAGAGATGACGACCAGCCAGCGGCCACTGATCCTGAAGGGACCACCACGGCACCGCGAAGATCAAACAGAGTCCGAAACAAACCTAAGCATTCGGAAGACTACGAGATAAACATAGAGTGACAAGAACTTGAGTGGGGAAGAATGTCATAATACAACTCCTCCATAACTTGATAATGATATATATATATATATATATATATATATATATATATATATATATATGATAATCCTATGTTAATGTACTTGTGTATTATAGATGTCTGATGTTTGATTCAATAAAAGCTTGACACTCAAGCCGTGTTCTCTGTCGTCCACACATCACGGAGTAAACCAACGGAATAAATCTTATAAATTTACTGCATTCGTCTACCTTGATCCCCGTACTATTTCATTTCTTCGGATGCACAATTAATGGCTTGTGTTCTTTGTGAAGGGTAAGAGGCTTATGATGTTGTTTGGATCTGTGCTGAATTGTTTGGATGCTAACTTAGCCATAATTACAGTTAATACCCGCACATCTTAAGTCCTCACACCACCGGAACTAAGTTTTAAGTAAAAGGTCTAATGCAATTCGTTCTTTGTATTTTGTAAGAAATCAAAATCCTTTGAAAGTAAGAATTGATGTTTTCAAAACAGATGTACTCTCTCATCTTTCTTTCAAGGGATTATTCCTACAAACAGCGAAAAACATAAACCACATAAACAGACAAATTAATTGGGGAACAAAAGTTTATTTTCGACAAAAATTTGACCACTCCATTGATATTTTCATTAAGGATCATATCCTACCAGACGAATTGTTTATCTCAAAAGTTCGCCTAATGAAGTTACAAACAGATGTAAGACACTGGGGAAGAGTATGAAAATTTTGATGTTTACTAGTCACCATAACGCTAGACAGAACAAGAGAACAAATCAACTTATTATTAAAAAGAGAAAAAAAAACGAAGTGAAGTAACAAATCTTTCATCTTGAAAAGCGTTCAAAAATGAAACAAACTGCACTCCTCAATCAGAACTTTTAAGTAAAACTTGCATTTAAAAAATAATAACAGGGTTTTTACTTGATCAGCTCAAAGTACCCGTTAAGAGACAAATAGGAGCCTTCAAATCCTATTTTTACCTATGAGAACGAACAGCCAGAGTTTCAAGATTTTTATAATACATGAACGATCTTGTTGTACATGAACGATCTTGTTGACCTTGTGCAAAAATCCCATGTTTACTTATATGCCGACGACCTAGAGCTGCTATGCGTTGATTGTTTCGAAGGTCTGCAATGTGACATCAATGGTATTTATGAATGGTCACGCAAAAATCAACTTGAATTTCATCCAGAAAAGTGTACAGCGATGAACTTTAAATGCAGTTAGTCTCCCATATTTCTAGGAGAAGCGGAAATTCTTTTCACAAGAGAGATTATGGATTTGGGAATGCTAGTTACTGAAGATCTCTGTTGGAAAACACATGTTAAGACGAAACTTGCGAAATGTAATAAAATTTTTAATTTTTTGAAAAGAAGCATACCGTTTCAAGTTTCTATTCTCCGCAAGAAAATGTTGTACCAAACAATGACTTTATCTGTGCTACTTTACTGCTCCCAAGCTTGGTGTGTTACAACTGGTATTTTGAAAGTGTTAGAAAAGTTTCAGCGCAAAGTGTTGCGCTGGGTTATTAGGTCTGAGGATTCCAACGAGACACTTTCAAAACTAAATTTGTATCCAATTTGCTATCAAATTGCGCGAGCTCACCTTATTCTACTATGGAAAACTTGGCATGGAACAATGGAGAGTGACTTAAATCTACATGTCAATAGTACGACACTCAGCTCCCGAGGATCAGTCAAAACATTTTTGAACAACCGTTGAACAAAAAATTCAAAACTGACAACTGTTTTCTTAGTCGAACTATCCACTCCGCCAATTACTTAATTTCTATCAACGTCATTGACTTTAGGTCATCTTTCAATATTTTTTGTAAGAATTTAGATAATTTTCTCATAGCCAAAACACATTCTTTTAATTACTACCGGCCATGTACATATTTTCTTAAATGTCGCTGTGTGGACTGCAGATCTTAATTTGCTACTGTGCTTTGTTATTTTGTACTGTCATGTCTTTCCTTTACTATGTATTCCTGTTTTTGGAATTTAAGTCTTTTACTACTACTACTGCTACTACTACTACTACTACTACTACTACTACTACTACTACTACTACTACTACTACTACTACTACTACTACTACTAATACTACTACAACTAATACTACTACTACTACTACTACTACTACTACTACTACTACTACTACTACTACCACTACTATTACTACTACTACTACTACTACTACTACTACTACTACTACTACTACTACTGTTTCAACACTTTAATTCCAAATATGAAATAAAGGCACGGTTGGCAACAAATACAAATACAAATACAAATACAAACAAAACAAGAAGAGTTATTTGTTTGGTTATTCTGTGAAGTGCTGTACGACGAAATTGTTGAAGGCATTCTTTGACCCGGTTGCTGCTTTCTCCTGCAATCTGGTGAACGATACTTTGTTTCGTACACAGTCTCCTTCGATTTGACTCATCCACGTTTTCCGTTGCCCCCCAGGAGCGCGTCTGGCATGGGCGTATTGATCGGGCGGGTCCCAATCGAAGGCACTGCGGGCTAATCTTCCTGGTTCCATTCTCTGGATGTGACCGTACCATTTTATCCGTTTGAGCATGATCATCGTGGATAGTTGGGGCATTCGCGATCTTGACATAATTTCATCGTTCGTTGCTTTCTCCAGATATGACACACGTAGAATTCTCCGAAGACAACCACAGTGGAAACTCTCAAGTTTTCTCTCCATTAATTTCGAAAGAGTCCAAGTCTCTGAGCTGTACAGCACGGCTGATAAAACGAGTGCTTTGTACAAATTGCACTTGAGGTGCACGCTGAGCTGCTTGCTCTTCCAGAGATTTTGGAAGTTAGCAAACCGTTGTCTACCTTCTGCAAGTTTGCAATTGACTTCCTGGAGGTCTCCATGCTTGAGGCTGACATATGATCCGAGATACTTGAACGCTTCTATGTTTTCAAACTCGTTTCCGATAACATCTTGTACTTTGCAGGAAAACACGCGTGTGGCAGCTGCTTTAGGTTTGCCACAGTATCTCGATTGGTGAACTTTTCGGCCATTGACTGTTTTGAACTTCCTTTCACACTTGTCACAGGTGAGGCTCGCCTCTAGTTGCTCGAACTTTGACTTGTCGACGACATTCTTTGACGAACCGGCTTTGCAGAATCTTGTTTGGTGCACTTTGCGTCCGGTAACTGTACTGAATTGCCGCTGACAGTTCTGACATCTTAAAGACTCTTGATCAGCCACCGCTGACCCACTCTCATTTTCTAGCGACTCTAAATCCGCTACTGCAGATTGTTGTTGTGAAGCTACCAACGCTGGCTTAGCCTCCGCTAAGCTTTTCAATCTGAGCTTCCGGCCATCTTGTGTTTCGAACCAGCCCGCTTTCTTTTTCGTTCCCAGCAGCACCTCCGTGCCGATGGTTAGTCGTGACTGGCTAGATGTCTCTGCCAGGAGTCCTAGTTTGCCTTTATGTGTTCCAGTGAGTATCTCCACGTTCTGTTGGATACTAGGCACTGCAACAACATTTGGGTTGTCGCATTTTACGCCCATATTCTTTGTTTTGGCCACATTAATCTTCAGACCAGCGGCTTCCGCTAGGGCCTCGATTCGATGTAGGTTTTCTTGCACCTCACTGTGCAAGAAAACTACTACTACTACTACTACTACTACTACTACTACTACTACTACTACTACTACTACTACTACTACTACTACTACTACTACTACTACTACTACTACTAGTACTACTACTACTACTACTACTACTACTACTACTACTACTACTACTACTACTACTACTACTACTACTACTACTACTACTAATACTACTACTACTACTACTACTACTACTACTACTACTACTACTACTACTACTACTACTACTACTACTACTACTACTACTATTACTACTACTACTACTACTACTAATACTACTACTACTACTACTACTACTACTACTACTACTACTACTACTACTACTACTATTAATAACAATACTGATTAATTTATTTAACATTTTAAAGCAGGTTGATGTCTAACCATAGATTATAATCTGAGTAATGCACATGTTTCAACAAATTAATGCTAGGCTGATTGGCCAGCAAGCGATTCAGATTTGCTATTTATTATAACAAATTATAGTTTAAGGTACAATTTAAAAACTGAAGAGTGCTTCATATAAAACACTAAAGAAAAACGTTTTCAGTTTCTTCCCATACGTAAATTCATCTGGTGTTGGCTTCAATTCAAATGGCAGTCTGTTCCATTCACAAGGAATTGCATGGCTGAAAGATCTTTTTCCGAAGTTAGTATTAAGGACCAAATTTTGAAGGTTGTAAAAATACTATCTTTATTGTTGCGAGAAACGTGAAAGCGAAAATAGCCTGAAACTCGTTGAGGATGATGAATTAGGCGATGGCCGAAAAGTAAAATTTTGAAAAACATACGTTTCTTCAGAGGTAAACGATGTAGCTGCTTGATGAATCTTGAAATTGGTGTTCCAGGTAAACGTCAAAACATCAGCCTGCAAACACAATTCATTATCCGTTGTAAAATCCAATGATGTACAGCAGGTAATCCATAATAAAGTGAGTTGTAGTATTCAAGCCGCGAAATAATCAAAGACTGAAGGAAGCTAACTAAAGTTTTGTATTTGCCTTAGCGTAATGTTGCAATTGAAATGAACACGTTTGTGAAATTGCGAATATATATATATATATATATATATATATATATATATATATATAAATATATCCCGATTTTTTCAGGTTATTGCTATATGGTTTCAGTTGCTTGCTTGCAGGAAGAATTGATATTCCAATTCAGGAAAAAATTCAAAAAAGTAGTCAAATTGATAGCGGGAAATGAAGAAATAGAATACAAAAGCCAGCTTTGACTATTAAACATATTGCAACTACCAATGTTAACCCAGCTTAACGAACTTTTACTGGTTTCAAAAAATTTGAAAGAAGAGAATAGGGGCGTCGAATTATCAGAAGTACATACGAACGAAACAACGAACAACAACTTTTTTCTAAATGTCGAAAACTTGAACAAATTAAGCCCGCAGATAATTCACCTTTTTAATCTGTCAAAAAAAATTAGGAAAACCAGTTGTACTGAAAAACAAAGTATTACGGACAATGTGAAATTTATTCGAGAAGAGGTTTTTTGAGCAAAAATTGCGCTTGGCAATTGTTCTGCTTTTATCAAACCTGTAGAAATAGTTGGACATTATTTTAATTTAAAGACTGGGATTTTAGACCCTCCAGCACAGCTGTAAATCCCCCCAAACAACAACAACAACAACAACAATATCAGGACATCGCTATCAACTGTGGCCTGATAGAATCAAACTTCGGTAGTATAAAGTAGCAGGCAGAAGTAACTGAGCTGATTTGCTTCGAAAAAAAGTTTGTATTGCAAAACGAAGCCAAGAAATTTCACATGATTTGAAAATGTGGACTTCATAAAAAGTTTTATATCGGCATTGAAGACTTATTTTGCATTACTCTCATAAATTCTTATTTATTAGTTTTCAATTTCAATTTGGTGCCAAAAAATTATTTTTGTGAGGTGCTAATAAGAAAAAAATCTTCCTTTCGTCATAGACAAAATAATTAACGGTATCATCCCCTTAAGAACCAAAGTTTATTTTCAGCTTTTTAAATAAGTGTTCTAACGGCAGCTAATAACTGGAGAAAAGCAGGGGGCCTCAAACCAATCATTGTGGTATCCCACTTTTTTTTTCTTGCTCCAAAGACAACACATCTTTTAATAATAGTTTCTGACATGGACCACCCAGATAGCTTTGCAGGAAACAGAGAACAGAACCTTGATTTCAAGGCTAACATCAATTATTGATAGAAGTATAATAGGAAGGCTAACGATAATTCATGTCCAATATAAAAACTGCTCCTTTCCTGCTCTAAATGAAGTAACTTGTCGTTGCTGACCTTTAGAAGCGCACATTCTGTGGAATAAAACATTCTATAGGCACTTTAATGAGCACAGAACAAAACATTGCTCTCAAAGTGATCGGTAAACTGTACAAGGGCTGATCTTTCTAATAACTTCGATGTATAACTGGGGTTTGATATTGGCTAATAATGTCTGTAATGTGAGGTTTCATAATTGTTTGTTTGAGAGCGTGAGGAAAAACTCCCGTTTCCAAAGAAAAATTGATGAGCTTCAATAATACAGAAGACAATTCATTAGGAAAAGACTTTACAATCGTTTCAGACTCCTATCAAGCGTTGATGTTTTTATCGTTGAAGCCGTAAGTAGCTTCCTCATATCGCTCAGGGATAACAAAGTGAAAGAGCATATTTGTTTATTTGCCAACGGTGGTACTTTTTGCAACTCAGTTGCTTGAACTGATGCAAAAATGTTGAAAAAAAATTACAAAAATTGAATCGAAAAAGAATTGAAAATCTTATTGAAACCTTTAGCAAAAAATTTCTTTAAATTCATTTTTTGATAGTATCTGCTGTTCTTTAACAAGTAGGGTTTTTAATAATGCATAATGTTGCCGTGTACATTTCCCGTACAAAAAATGCTTTTTTTAAAGAACCTTTTGAAGTAAATTTTGATTTTCAAATCAAAAATCCATTTTCAAATCAACATTTTGGGTCTTTCGATATAAGAGCAATCATTTTTTCCCTCCTCTTCAAGAATAACAAATCATCATCAAAAAATAGGCATTTATATTCAGAGATTGTTTTAACTCTAAACGGTAACTGATAATTCAATGTATTTTCCTCTGCACCCAGAGAGCCTAGAAAGTTAGTAAAATGCTCCTCTGCATCCAGAAAAATAGTAAAATTATCAATAAGCATTCTAAACTGCCTGTCGGCACTCTGTACAAGGTGATTCGGAAAAAAAAGTTGCCTGAATTTTCAAGGTTGCGCGGCACCATTTGAACAAATCTGACAATGACTTTCAAAATTCTTAGACAAAATCGGTGATCTGTAGAATATACAAAAATTTCCGTCCCTTTTAGTGATTCTTGGTGCACTGTGAGGCTTAAAATTACATTGTTGCCAGATTATTTTGTCATTCATTTTGTCTCTTATCCATGATTTGGCACATTTTCCAATAAATCTCATTTATTTGCATATCCCAGAGAGCGCGCACAATGTAAGAAGCAGTTAAATGTTTGCTTTTCGTAGCTGTCAGGAAATTTAATATCTAGTTATATTTCTTCAACGAATTTCAGCCCTTCACGAGCTGGCTCGCTCATGTTGAATCTTGATAGGGTAACATTTTTAAGCCAAAAATCCGGCGACTCGACTTTTTCATCTTCAAACTTAAAAACACAATGAAATGACTGAAGTTGTGACGCCGCCCCTCAAATTTGATGAATATTAAAAAGTTCAATGCTATTTGTTTTACAGTTTTCGTCCATTTCTGTTACAGAGATAGGATGGCTAAGACGTCGTAACTTAGACAAGGTGGCGCTTGGGAGGACTTTTAACGCCCAATATTACCGATTTGTACGTACTGGTACTAGTTTTTAATTCTTTAGAAGATTATAGTCTTCGCTGTGTTGTTTCTATAGTCAAATCGTCGGTTTTTTGTTTTTGATACCTGAAGCATTTTGACCACTCAAAGTGCTGTCATTTCGGGTTCTCAAAAGCCCCGTTTTTGCTGCTCTAAGAAACGGAAAATCAAGTTTTTCCATCGGAGCTATTTCATTTTGAAGTGAGAAAACCTCGCGGATAAAAGCATCAGCGCATTCCAGTTTTCGCTCAATTGCAGGAGTTTTATCAAGTGTCAACAGATCTGCAGCCAAAAATGGCAAACACTTACTGCAGGACCAAAAAAATCACCTTTTTTTCGAACTGTTCGTAAGGCCTACACAAGCAAGCTGGATATAAACGTTTTTACATTGAACACAACGTACCAAACAGTTCAAGAGGTGGTGGCGGTGGTGGGGACGTCAGTTCTAAGAGGAATAATAAATATAGAGGGCATAGGAGTTCACCCTATTGATGCTCGAGGTAGCGCGCTACAGAAGGCTTAACGCACACAGAATACCTTTGAAGAATAATCCACAAAAATTTGAATAAAACTTTTGCAAGGTCAGTCAGTCGAATCAAACACGTGGAGAAATTTCACCCCAAAAGTTTGAGCTGAAAACTATCTAACTTGCAGAGAAAAAAGTTCATCGAACAACTTAAGTTAAATGAAAAAATCAAGCAAATGCAGCGAAACCCCACGCCAAAAGCCAGAAAAATTCAAATCGAGAAGACTGTTCCACATAAATTGGGGCTAAACAAAAAATGTACAGCCTTTTATAAATCAGCAAATAATAACAATCACGAGCTAGAAGAAAACTGATTAACATCCCGGGTACAAAATAGAGACAATTTGATAATGGTATCTCAACAATTAGGCAGATTGATTTAGAGCAAATTGTTGCAGATACTGAATGCCATCACGAGAACCGGACAACCAAAATGTCCTTGCTGAGTACAGAAGACAAAAGGGAGCTGGATTTTAGTTGCAGCAGAATTATGATGCTTTCGGAATTCTGATCAAGAGGTGTTGCCTCTGGAACCAATCCCATCGTGCCAGTACACATCTCAAATGATTATATGGAAGTCAGTCCAGTGCATGTCTAGTATTCTTTTGCATATGTTTCGAATGGGGTTGGACGTAACCTCTTGTGGAACATTGTTCCAGTTCTTAGCCGCTCGCACAGTGAAGCAGTTCTGTCTGCTTTCGATTCTTGCTTTTTTCGACATCACTTCCTACTGATTTCTTCTAGAAATTCTGGTTTTGATGTCTTTTCTTTGGAAGCTAAATTGGATTTGGTTCTTGGTGCAATTGAGAATCAATTGCCTTCTGTTTTTGAAAACACCCTGCCGAAGGCTAAGAAGAATGTACTGGAAGGAAGAATTAAACCGAGACTGGCTTCCAGAGAGGAACAAAGCACTTGTCGAGCTGTAAGAAAACACTTAGAAAACGTTGATGACAGTTTAAAATTTATAATAACATGTGTACCTGTGAAATTTGATTCATTAATTGGTAAAACAGACAACCGTTTCACAAAAATTGACCAGATTATGAAGCCTATTGGATAAAATTTCAACAAAAATGCAGTTTTTGTCCGGCGAATTGTTCGAGAAAAATCCGAGAAGGGCAAAAAACAGAAATGCAGGCAATTAATGGTATCATCCAGCAACACACAATTTTTTCGAAATGCATTGTTCAAAGCTGCAAGCTACAAAATTACACTCATCAGGTATAGAATAAGAAACTCCTGTCATGGGCAGATAGAAAAAGTGAAAAAAGAATTCTGGCGAAACGTTACGAGATGATAAACCCAGAAAGTAGAGATCGAACTGATTTCAGAATTAAAAATCTGGAGCTTTTCTATAGAGGTGTTCTTTTTCAGTCATGGAGTTAGCTTCATGACTGAATACTATCAATCGCTTGCTTCTCATTTGTCAATCAATCAGATCTACTGATCATCGACAAAAAATTCCCCAATTATTTGAATAGTCTGAGTCTTCAGTTGTGTGTCTTACAGAAGCTTGATTATGAAATGAAATAAACAATTCAGAAAAGTTATTAGCGTCAAATATAAAAGTTAGTGCAAGAAGCGACTGAGATAATGGTGAAAAAACACGGTAGCATCTTGATAGCTCTTCCGTTTGATTTTTATTCAATCGAGTTATCCGTGAAGTTATACCTTTTTAGCCGCTGTTGTGCAATTTTTGGAAACTCGATAACCAATTTCTTTCCAATTATCTAAAACCCTCCTGCCTCATGAGCTTTTGCTGGTAACTCAGTATCTTTGGCTGTCTGTTTCAGGGATTAAATCGACCAGTTTTCCAAATTTTCAACTTTTCGAAGGAATAAACAATTATAATTTTTACTTTCTCGGGGATTTTTCCTGGAAGTGATTGGTCAATGCTAACCTCTAAAAACTCATCAAAACAATTTTATTGAGCTTATTTTTGATTGCGGTTTGAATGGTTTGAAAGGCTAAAGGTACAAAAGCAGGCATCTAATGGTATCATCTAACAAATCGCATTTTTTTCTGCTCGAAGCTGCAAGCCACAAAAGTACATATATCCGGTGTACATTAAAAATTACCTGTCATGGGTTGATGAGAAAATGAAAAAAGAATTTAAGCAAAAAGTTACGAGATTCTCTATATATACATATAAGCCACAGGAATTAATCAATCAGATGCGGTGAAACCTCACGCAAAAACTGGAGAAATTCAAATTGAGCTGTTTGTCCCAGAAACAAACTCTTCCACCATAATCTGAAATCCCCAGAAACTGGGGCTAATCAAACAAAGTCCGGCAACTGGTCATCCATTAATTAATAACAATAACGAGTTGAAACGAACTTATATAGCCTCCCGGTTGCACAATAGAGACTTTTTAATAATTTTATTACAACAATTTGACTAAGATGTTTTTCAAAGTTTAAATTTTTTTGGAGGTGCATGTCACTCATGTTTACTAAGGTGGCTTTTTCTCTGCTGGTA
>NC_134477.1:47685719-47690719 GCF_964194025.1 Convolutriloba macropyga
AAATAGGACGCACAGCACTAGGACTCGAACCCTTCTGGGACAAACCCATCAGTAACCCACCAATTTCATGGGAGAAATGGAGAAGCCAACTCAAGATGGCCCTCGTCGCTAAGACAAACATTGAATTAGACGAATTACTCCAAGAGAGACCGACAGTAGTCATTTACCCCCCCCCCACGAACCGGTAGAAGAACAACCAGTGCAAAACCCAACACAAGCAATGGAAAGAGAAAGGATGACGAGATACAACCAGGCAATGGCCAAATGGAAGAACGAATGCAATCACATCGATCGAATCGGGGTCTTATGCGGCGATAAGCCATGGGACATGGCAGATAGAAAAGCCAAATCTTTAATTTACCTCAGCCTCGGAATCGAAGGACGAAAAATGCATGCCCGGAAATTCCCACACATAAACGTGGAAGCAAAAACAACAATGGAGCTATGGGACGAACTCGAACAAACATTCATCCGACCAAGGAATGTAACATTCGACAGATATCTCCTGCTAACACGCAAACAACAGAGAGGAGAAACAATGGAACATTTCCATTCGGCGCTCAGGTCACTAGCAGAACATTGCCAACTTAGATACTTAGAAGACGCACTCCTAAGGGACAAATTTATGGCAAACATGATAGACCAGGAAATACAAAAAGAACTGCTAAAAAAAACTCTCACCCCAGAAAAAGCCCTTGAGCTAGCCGTAAGCATCGAACTAGGCATCAGAAGCCAATTAGCCATACAGGCCAGACAACCATCGGATGCATCGATCACCCCACTCATCGGACGAGAGGAGCCAGTAATAGAAATATCGAGTTCTCGCTACCGCGGTTCAAACAGACCGCTTTCAACGTACAGAGGAACAACCAGAGGAATCGGCAGAGCATCGACTAACAGCAAAAATAGAGCACCAACACACAATTGCAGAAACTGCGGTCAACCCTGGGACGCGAATCACCGATCAAGATGCCAAGCAATAGGCCAAATATGCCGCCGATGCAACAAACAGAACCACTTCGCAAAGGTCTGCAGGTCCAACCTTAACAGACCCCAACTTGGTAGATCATTCAACGAAATCGAAAACCAGGGGCCCGAGCAATCAACACAAGGTATAAACATGATCACACCCATCGCAGACATTCACTCCACGTATGACGACTCAACGGATGATTACTCAGTAAACATGATGGAATCACCGGATGACCCAACGACACCATCTAAATTACACATGCAATACGGCAACAGCAAATTCTGGGTAATGGTCGACTCAGGGAGCTCGACCAGCATAGTAACGGAACAGATGGCGAAAGACATCGAGGCCAGGGACTCCAGCACATGGTGGAGCAGAACGATAAACCCGGTGAAATTGAAAAGCTACACAGACACCCCAATAAAGAATCTAGGGACCCTCTACTGCGACATCCAATGCAATGGTTGGAAGACAGGACGTGCGGATATCATAGTGGTTCCTAACAAACACAGAGCGATCATAGGAAGGGACCTATTCAGACCGTTAGGAATACAACTAAAGCAACACGACTCCCCAACATCAAAAGGTAAGACCATCAATTCAATAGACAATCCACAATCCCTCACAATCAAGGAGGAAATAGCAACAAAATACAAACACCTAACAACTAGAAAAGGACGATCCAAACACCATAAGGTAAAATCACTATTTAAGTCAAACTACACCCCTGTCCATCAAATAGGAAGACGCGTTCCACTACACCTCGAAACACAAGTAGAAGAAGAATTACGAAACCTACAAAACGATGGTCACATAACCAAATTAGAAAAATGCAGCGACGAATTCTTCATATCACCAATAGTCATCACAGTGAAAAAAGACAAATCAATAAAATTAGCAATGGATTCGAAAACAAAAAACAAAGCAATCCACAAGAACAAATACCAAATGCACAACATCGACTGCTTGATGGACAACATCGCACAAACAATCACACAATCGTCCGACGAAGGGGAGGTCCTATTCTCCACAATAGATCTACGCTACGCGTATAGCCAGATACCACTAGATGAAGACACAGCAAAACAATGCAATTTCAACATCATAGGCGGCCAAGCCACAGGAACATACCGATTTAATAACGGATTCTACGGACTAACGGATATGCCGGCAGAATTCCAGAAAGCCATAGACAAAAAACTATACAACCTAACAAATACTTTCAGTTTCTTGGACGATATTATCATTGTTACCGGAGGTGGCCTACAAAACCATAAAGAAAAACTATTCAAATGCCTCGACAGACTAAATGAAGAAAATCTAGCAATCAACCTCAACAAATGTCGTTCGCAAAAAAACAAAATAACGTGGCTCGGCTACGAAATAGACCAAAAGGGTATCAAACCAATCGTCTCTAAGACACAAGCCATACTAAATCTAAAGCCACCAACATCCAACAAACAACTAAAATCATTCCTAGGAAGCGTCCACCACTTAACGAAATTTATACCAAACCTAGCACCCACATGTCGTGAATTTAGAAACTTACCACAAAAAGACACAAAATATATATGGACAAATCACCACCAATCGAAATTCGAAATAATAAAGGAATGCATACGTAACTTAACAGAAAACACACACTATGACACGAAAAGAAAAACAAGAGTCAAAACAGACGCATCAAGAACAGGACTAGGAGCAGTCCTAGAACAAGACACTTGTGACGGATGGGAGACAATATCATACGCCTCTAGATTCTTAAATAAAGCAGAGGAAAAATACAGTATTAATGAACTAGAACTTCTAGGGGTAATCTGGGCGCTAGAACACTTCAAACACTACCTCTTAGGTCACCACTTCATTGTACAAACAGACCATAGAGCCCTTTTATCTATCCTCAAAGAACGCTCAAGCAAAATTCATCAAAGCCGCATAACTAGATGGTACGATAGACCAATCCCATTCAATTTTACTATTGAACACATTGCCGGTACTAAAATGGGATTAGTAGATTACATGTCCCGAAATCCATCGGAACTTGCAAAACCACCAAGCACTTACGACGAAAATTTCATTATAGCACAAATAGACGTCATAAAAGAAACACTCAAAATATTACGAAAAAGGGGCAAACCAAAGAAGCACAATAACAACACCACACAACATAACACAAAAACAACGCACAACGGCTACAATGCTATCGAAACTAATACAATGGAATCGTCCCACGATTCCAATACCCCACCAAATTTACTGCCTAAATGACAGAGAGGCAGGCCCCGAAAAACAAAGGTGGAATCGTCGAACGATTCCACACAGACAAGAAACAATTACGACAAACACAGTACGTTTGCAAACAAGTTACAAAAGATTAACAAATACAACCTACGCAGTAGCCACAAAACATTCCAACCACGACAAAACGAAACGAACAATGACGTCACGAACAACAAGCAAGACACACAGCAAACGATTACACAAGCGCATTTGCCAATTAACACAGCTAATAGTAAGCAGCAAGCTAATTCAAACATACAACTAAACTCAGCAAACAAAATGGAGAACACAACAAACAACTCAGGAATTACAACAACAAATTCCCAAGCACAGAAAACCCTATTATCAATGAGAAACTACTTAAGCCCCACACCAAAACAGGATGACCATCAATCAACCACCATAGTAAATAACCAACTTCTGAACAAACTGGACAGCATCTTTAACCAAGACATGATCGCAGCAATGATCAACAGAGACACCGTATTACGGGAAATCAGAGATTGCATCATCAACAAGTTCCAAGCCCGATGCAAGAACTTAAGCAGACAGATACACGCAAAATGGGGAAGCCTCTGCGTCAACAACGGATGCATCTTAATTGACAACAAACTAGCGATACCCAACATCCTTAAAGAATCAGTCATGGACGTATTACATTCAACCCACCCAGGGGCGTGGGGCATGACAGAACTAGGACAGAGACTTTGATGGCCATTCATCAACCGTGACCTAATTAACAAATCCAAAACGTGCCGCTCCTGCACTGAATTTGGTAAGAATCTAAAAAGCATCTTACGAAAGTCCGATTGGACACCCCTGCCACCTTGCTCAGAACCAAACGAAGAAATTGAACTAGACTTCGGTGGACCAATATTTGATGGACAAGGGCGGGAAGTTTACTTCCTAGCTTGTATCGACCGTTTCTCGAAATTCCCGACCCATAAGGTAGTTCCAAATGCGGATGGTCCAAACATAGAAAAGTTCCTAAACAAATATATAACACAACATGGGGTACCTAGAAACATTAGACTAGATCAAGCAAGATGCCTAAAAGGAAATAAAATACAGCAACTATGTAAACGTAATAACATTGGACTAATATACGCACCTGCTAACGATCACCGTCCGATAGGACTAGTAGAGCGATTAATACAAACCGTCAAACGACGATTGGGATGCATAAAACTCGACCCCAACCAAAGGCCGTTCAATATTAAGAACGCCCTCCAAAACTTATCATTTGAACTCCGTACCTGCAGAAAGAAAAATTCAAAACCCTCTCCATTTGAAGCGCACTACAAAAGAAAAGCAAACACCGCCCTATCAAATATAACATCCAAACCAAACATAAAAAATCTAAACTGGTCAAACACTTTAAAATACTATTTGGATGACAACATCATAGGAGAGGACGAACTAATCAGCCAGGACAAATGGTACGACGAGAACCTGGACAGTGACGAGGAGGTGAGAACCACGAAGCAACGGAAGCTACAAGAAGCCAGAGACGACGCAGGGGAGATACCACGCACCTTCAAACTTCCGAACGCAAACTTCGAAGAACCACTAGCCAACAACAGCCCTCGACTCCAGCTAGCTCGAAAGACTCTCGCCGCCTCTCGCAACAAAAAGCAGCTACAGGGCCTTTACGAAGCTATTCCGGAGGGGGCAGCAATCGTCAAGTCAACGAATAACACCATTACAGTAAAAGTGCCAGGCCAGCAGTACACCGTCCTGAACAAAT
>NC_134477.1:47695719-47728219 GCF_964194025.1 Convolutriloba macropyga
ATTGGTGTTTAATTTTATTGGTTCAATGATTTTTGCTACTATTCTTGCTAGATCCGATGACGACCATAATGGGTCGTGTTCCATTACAATTATTCTTCGTTTTATCGTTTGGATTAATTGTTTGACCACTCCTGTGGCCCTATGGTTGCCCGTTGGTGCCAATATTAGTTTATTGGTTTTGTTTTTACAAAACATTTCAAATACGCGTGCTTTAAAGGCCTGCGCTTGATCACATCTTAGTGATCAAGGCTTGCCATGAAATTGGTAGTTCTCTGATAAGTAGTTTAATGCTGTTTCGGTGTCGCAAACTTTAAAGGCTTGTGCATGTGGAAGACGTGTTAATCGATCTGCCAAAACTAGTATACAGTAGTTTTGTTTATGCTCTGTGAGTGGAATTGGTCCTGCAAAGTCTAATTGGACCTCTTCGTTTGGTTCAGTTAGTTTAGGTAATGTTCCTAGGGATTTTTTTGTTATTAGTGGTTTCAGGTTTTTACTTTTTTTGATACAGTCGTCGCATGATTGGGCTTTGGTTGTTAAGTCCCCTAGGGAAACCTAGGGAAACTAACCAAATTGGCAAGTTGAAGCATTCCTGTTTGGCCCGGGTGTGTCTGGTGTGAAGAGTCTATTACCAGTTGTTTTAACGCTGCTGGGACCACAAGTCAGTTATCATATAGGACGCATCGCGAGGGTGCTATGAAATGATCACGTTTTAACGAGTTAAAGTAAGGGCTAGTCCTCTTTAGTGTTTACCAGTCACTCCCACTTATGAGTTGATATTGGGTGCCATTGTTCTATATTTTGCTGTGGCTTCGGCCACGAATTCTTCAACAAATACTTTCGCAAGATTTTTTTGTTACATTGGCTTATCGGTAGCGTTATTTAGGGGGAATATGGGATAAGTCGGATCAGGCCTGATTGTGTATCTGTAGTGGCTTTTATTTGAGTCGTCTGCTGTTTGTGTAGCCATCATTTATGTGTTGTTTTTGTTGGAGTCCGTTTTGATTTTTGATCTATTTGGGGTCCTTTTTCTTTTGATAAGTTGCTGTTCAAATGTGTTGTTGCGTGGTCTGTTTCGGCTGGTAACGTTGACGTGTCCCTGAGGATTAATTTTATTTTTAATAAGAGGTCTTGAAATATTAATTGAATTAATGGAATTAATTGATTTGATGTTAATAATTTTTGACGGAATGTAATTTGAATTGTCTTTTTTCGAAATAACTATTCTTAATTATTCAGAATTGGAATGTTTTGAACACGCAGTAAAGCAGGGCAATTTGATTTGATTCGAGTTAAGGCAAAAACTGCTATCGAAAATATTTGCTTGGGGATAACTGTTCGCTTCGTTCGTAATTGGCTGGTATTTTTCTGCTAGTGATGGCTTGGCCAAAGTTTTTTCGATCGAACTCTTAGTTAGACCGAAAATGAAATCATTAATTAGATTTATTATGTATTTTTTGACGTCCTCTGAAGGAGGGGGGTTTGTTTTTTGGATGGCGGCTATGGTTGTCTGCAAACCCCATATTTTTCCCCGGTATATGTTCTAAGTTGAAATTGAAAGGTATTAGTTTGTCTACCCATCATGTTAATCGGCTTTGGTAAGTAATATTACCACGATTTTCATTTAATGCTCTTAATAAAGCTCAGTAATCTGTTTGTAAACCAATTTAGTCCCGTATAGTTAGTGTGTAAAATGTTCCTATGACCACACTACCACTAGTAGTTCTAGTTCATTGGTGCTATACCTTGATTCATGATCATTTAGATTTGTTTTCGATTAATTGGTGTACTTTGTTTTTTATTTTGATAAAAGCAGAACTATGTTCCTTTTTCCAGTCTAGTTTGTTGTTTTTTGTTTCAGTATTTTTCTTGAGTAATGGTCGGATTGGCTCTAATAGTTTGTCGAGGTTCGGAATACATTTTGTTAGGTGATGTACACTCCATAGGAACGATCGAAGTTTTTTCAGTGTTTTGGATTATCTAATTTCATAATAGCATCGGTTTTTGTTACAAGTGGTGTTATTCCCTTTGGAGTTATTGTAAATCCCAACCATTCAATTTTGTTTTTTATCGAATTCGCACTTTTGTAGGCTTATTGCTAAACACTCTGTGTCGAGTTTTTTCAGAATTTTATCCAATTTTTGTTCGTGTTCCTTAATGGTTCCTTTTGCTAAAACGAGTATATAGTCGAGGAATGCGAACTTGGATGATATGCCGTCTAGGGATTTGTCGATTGTTTTTTGGAATGTTGCCGGCATATCTATGACGCCGTAGAAACAGTTTAGGAATCTATATGTTCCTGTTGCTCTGCCTCCTAGCATACTGAAATTGCAATGTTTGGCAATGAATTGATATAAGGGAATTTGGCTATAGGCGTATTTCGGATCTATTTTTGAAAGCAAGAATGTCCCCGGGGAATTTTGTCTTTATGATATATGTAGCGCTACGGCGTCTCCTAAATGGTGGGTGCTTTGCATGTGATAATTGTTTTTTTGGATTGCCTTATTTAACTCCTTTGAATCCAAGGCAAATTTGACAGATTTATCTTTTTTCACTGTTATAACTACAGGACATACGAAAAGGTCGTCAGGGTTTTAGTCCAGTTTAATGATTTTTTTGTCTGGTATTTGTTTATCTATTTCGATTTCCACTTTTTTGAGTAGGTGGGGTGATACTTGTTGGCCTTATTGTTGGTTTGGAATACAGTTTGTTTGAATATCAATTTGGCGATGTGGTTTTTTGATTTTCCGAGGCGTGTACAAAAGTGAGGATACTTTTTAAATATAATATACATTTTTTAATGTTTTTTTTTGGTTTCGATAGATAAAATTGAATTAATATGGTTACCTGGGGATAATTTGTAGCTTTGTTGTAGTGAGATTTCTAGTTTCTGAAGAATGTTTTGTCCCATCAGGTTGTTCGTCTTTTGTCCTACAACTAGTACCTGGCAATTTTGGGCTGTTCACGATCCTGATTGTAAGGTTAGTTGAAGTGTACCTTCAACTTTGATGTTGTTGTTGTTGAAACATCGTCTTTATGGTTGTAGCCTCAGTTTTGGGTTGTTCTTTATGATTTGATTTGCTTTCTCTAGTGTTATGAAACTCCTTGGGGATCCTGTGTTCGCAAACCAATTGATCTTGTGATTTTTTGATGTTATCGTTTCTATCCAGATCGTTATAGATTGGTTTTCGTTTAGTGTGTTATTTTTCATGGGATTGAATGTTCGTGGGTTTATGTGGTTTACATTGACCTAATACTCCGTCAGTTCTCTAATATATAATGCTGATTCAGGATTCACTGATTCTGTTTCTGTTTTGCCATTTTGTTATTCTTTTATCAGGTTTTTCTTGTATCTGTCTGACCAGGAGTTAACTTTGGCCCTGTCCCTGGGGACGTTGGTATCCTCCCCTTTGTTGACTTCGTCGTGGTGGTATAGGAAGTATTATTGAAGGACACATTTTTGCGAAATGGCCTGATTTTTTGCAATTGCTGCATTGGGTTTGTTTGGCTGTGCACTGGTTAATGCGTCCTGGAGTGAAGATTCCTCCGCATCTCCAGCACAGTTCTTTGTTTGTAATTATTTTTGTGCTTTTAGTTGTTGTCTTGTATTGTTGCGGGCATTATTATTTGAAATAGAGTCTACTTGATTGTTCCAGTTTGGAGTTGAGGAGCGTAATATCTATGGTTTTCTTGTCCTCGTTCTCTGGACATGGCGAAGTTTAGCACTTGGGGAGGGGGGGGGGGGCGTGCGTACTTCTGACAGGAGCTTCGTTTGTATTGCGCTACTGCTCATTTTTGCTATGAAGAAGTCTTATATAAGATCTTCTTCCGCATTACCCAGGTTACATTTTGAACCCAATTTTCTTAGGCGTCTGAAAAATGCTTCCAGGCTTTCGTATTTTATTGGACTGTGATGAGTTGGAATCTATCGAATGTTAGATTGCGTGGGCGTTTGAACGTTGTTCCCAATTCGTACACCTGTTCGTTTGTTGAGCACAGGTCTATCATCGTGTGTCGGTTTGTTTGATTGAATGTTCGGGTTGCTTCTGTCCCGAGGTAGAGGTATATTACACTTTTTATCTTTAGATCTGCCTCGTCCCTCGTATATTTGGGCCTCTATTTCGATTGTGTGTACATTCGTTCTCCCATTCGTTTTTTTGTCGTTCGTTTCTGATTTCTCTCTCTCTCTCTCTTTCTGTCCTCTTCTTCGTTTTAATTTTCCTTCCTCTCTTCGTAGGTTGGAATGGTTGGGTAGAAGAGGTCATTTATGGTTGGTTTAAGGCGGAGTAGTTGGTCCACGTGCATGTCCTCTTTTGCCATGACTGCCATCTTGAATGTGGAGAACCAAGTTTGCCACTCGATTGTAGGGTTGGCTCTACTTTCCCAGAATAAGGTTACACCGATTGGTGATTTCTTTGACTGCGCCATGTAAGACGGGAATAAAAACGCTTGAGGGTTAAAACAGAATTAACTCAAGTTCCTAGGGATTCGATTCACTTCTCTTTTATAACTGTCAGAATGTTACAATTGAGTTTACGATAACACAACTAAATCTGGACGATACCAGTCCGTACCAGTCTAGGATCGTACAACAATAAATGAGTTCAACTAAAATAAGTACATATCGATGAAGATGTTAAGAAAAACCAAAGTAGCTAACGTTCATACTGCATATAATACTGAATATAAAGTAACGTTTGAAGAGTAGTATCAAAAGTTATACAGGAATCCCTGGGGAATCATGGTTCCTCCATCAAAATATACTTTATTTTTATTATTATTATTATTATTATTATTATTATTATTAATATTATTTTTATTATTATTATTATTATTACTATTATTATCATTATTATTATTATTATTATTATTATTATTATTATTATTATTATTATTATTATTATTATTATTATTATTATTATTATTATTATTATTATTATTGTTATTATTATTATTATTATTATTATTATTATTATTGTTATTATTATTATTATTATTATTATTATTATTATTATTATTATTATTATTATTTTATTGTTATTATTATTATTATTATTATTATTATTATTATTATTATTATTATTAATATTATTATTATTATTATTATTTGTTTAAGCATCCTTTAAATTCTCAGCAGTGCAGGAAAATTGAAAGGATAAGTTTTGAGTTGTCGCCGGAATAAATTTTCACAAGGTTTAAGATTCAACTCAAAAAAAAAGATTTAATCCACTCAACAGCGAGGGCATGCGATAATTAATTTCTTCCAAATTTAGAAAAAAATTTGGGATAAAGTAAATTGTAAATATAATAAGACCTAGTAACCATTGTGTTCTTTTTCAGTAAAAGCGATAACCATATTGCGAGTTTGCCGGGCTGATGTACAAAGCAATCGATACGCATATAATAAGATTTTTAACCCAATGCGTTGCTTAATTGGCGACCAGTGTAGCTACTTCAGGTAAGACGAAGTTGGTGTTGAAAATGACAATCGAAAAATCAAAAGCGCAGCAGAGTTCATTTGTTCTTTGAAGTTTTGCTTAAAAAAATTTGGCAGACCATAATAAAGCGACTTAGAGTAGTCAACACATGCTAACACTAAAACACTAATTAATTCAATTAGGACTGATGTTTCAACTTGATCTCACACTTTACAGTGACAATAAAAAGAGTTCGAACAAACAAAGTTGATCTGTTGTTGCAGAGTAAGCTGACAATCATCATTACAACCTACAACTTCTACCTATTCCAGGTAGACACTTTTTTCTGTAAGATGTAAAAGACACACTGCTTAAAAATTTTGAATTTCTGAATAATCAAATACTCATTCTTATTCGCATTCAATTTCAATTTTCATTTCTGAACCAAGGTTGAATCAAAATATCATCCAATGTGCATTGACTGAAGATGACTGAAGATGTGCATTGACTGACAAGGAAAACTAGGGAATCAAGAATCGACTCTTGTGGCACACCTGTCTCAACTGTAACATCACCAGAAAGACATTCAGTTATGATAACTTGTGGCGAACGATTCGGAAGGTAACTTTCAATAAAGATTGACACAACCGAATGCAAACCAATCTTTTTTGCTATCTCAATTAAAAACTGATGATCAATGATATCAAACGCCGCGGACAAGTCTAGTCCAATATACATCATGAAACGCGACTCGTCCATATAACAAAAGAGATCATTAAATAGTTTCAGCAAAGCTGCTTCCGTTGAATGAGTAACGAGAATTACTCCGATACTTGCTCGTGAGATCATTAGATAATAGATACATTTTAGTTTAGTCAGAAATAACTTTTTCAACAATTTTGGACAGGAATCGTAGATTTGTCACAGGGCGATAACTCGACAACAATTCAGGATCACTGTGACACTTTTTTATGAGCGGTCTCACGTCGCCTTAATTGAATTGATTTGGAATTTATCCCTTGTGAAGAGTTAAACTAATCCACGCAGTGAAAAAGTCCAGAGAAAATGCCGAAGCATTTTTACATAACCTCATTATTTTGCTTTTTTGTAAACAGCTCCAAATACTCCCAAATTGATTTAAGAAACCGGTTTTTGTCTTAGGAATTTCCATTCCTTCGATAAGCTTTCTCAATTTTTCTTCTCAATTTTTTCACATAGTTCTTAGCTCATCGTCAAATAAAAAGCACGTGTGATTTTGAACATATTTAGTTTTCAGAGGATGGTTGTTTTCAAAATAAATGCCTTCGTTCATTAAGACACTCTTCCAAACAATTTCAGGATTATTTCTGTCGATCGCAGCAACAACGGTTTTTTTCAAAAACTTCCACATCAAAATTTCTCCAACTTTGGCGCTAGGTCTTCTCCATAGCTATATTCTTGTGTTTTTGCAGAATTTAAAAGCGCAGAACTCCATGATCAGAGCTTGTAATGAAATTTCTAAGAGCTTCTGATACTTCAACCTCCTCGGATATTATAACCTGGTCTAAACTTCCACCACTTTTGTGAGTAGGCTAATTACTTGCTGTTGCAAACCAAATTCATTAAAAAAATCCAACTTCTTGACGCATCATTCGGTAGCAGCAACGAAACATTGATATCACCTACAATCACTAACTTTTTCAACAAAACGCTTTTTTCTCAAAAATAGATGTTAAATCCTTTATAAAGACTCGAACATCTGTGTTTGGTCGTCTACATATACAAACCAAATATACAACTCATTTGAGTTATCTTTGATCCCAGTTTCTGTTAAACCTATAAAGTTAAAATCTTTACCTTTGATTTCTTGTTTGCGAGGTCTTGTTGCGAACCAATCATGCATTATGTAAACAAAATTTTAGTCGGTCAGTGACAGGTTTGAAATCAGATGTTCATGTATCAAAAGAGGCCAGTCACTAACTCGTTTTCTGATTTGAATGAAATTGTGAAAAAACGGGCCAGATATTTGGTGATTCAACTTGACCATTTTTGAGTTTAAAAACACATTGGAGAGATTTCAGATGATATTTGTCTCTAGATATTTCAGAAATACACAGTAGGTCAACTCCCTTGTTATTGCATTTCTATTTTATCATCCGTAGTGAGAGAGTTTCTCAAACGGTCAATGTAGAGATGCCATCTTTTTGGTGGTTTTTTAGTTGCGCTGACTGTCGTCTGATGATTGATATTTGTGCCCGTCTTAAAAACTTTTTGGTTTTCTGTCCTGAGACTCTTTGTCAGCAAAAAAGTTTTCATTGCCTTCAGATTTCTACTATGAATAACAATTCCTCGCAGTGCTGTCAGTCCGATTTCTGAAGGCAGATCTAAGATACGGGTCACCCGGTTTCTCCAGAGTGTTTATCTCCAGATTCAGTTATTGAATTTCAGAAATCAGCAAATCTACTCTTTCGAATTTAACTTCAGGAGCACATTTGTCATCAAGGGCTGACAAATAAGTTGTAAAATTTGGCAAACAATTCGGACAAGTCTAAAATGTCATTCGAATGCAATTTGTTGTCTGAGCAATTCCAAGGCAAGATCCATGAACATATTTAGGTTTATCTCGATAACAGATAGCGCGTTCTTGTTCTCTACATAAAGAATGCAAACAATGCATGGCGGACCAAATGGAGAAGGCGGCGTTGATGAAGCCATCATTGTTTGGGACAAAAAAAATACAGTACGCATACAGCAGTAAGCGCTGAACAAGTCCCAATTAAACGAATAATCCAATATAATTCAATCGCAATATTCGATTGTGAAGCATACAGATTTCTTTTGCCGGAATCTGAGTTTCCCTGTAAATGGGGCTGCCCAAAGAATTCCGGACTCTGACACGACAATAAACAATCACAATTAGGGATTGAAACAGAATTAAGTGGCCTCCCGGGTGCACGTAGAGACTATTTAATAAGATTATCACAACAATTAGGCAAATTGAATTACAGTACATAGTTTCATATACTGAATGCAATGACAAGAACTGGACAATCATAATGTCCTTGCTGTAAAAAAAACAGTTAGAAACAACAACCAATAGGCAATTAGATGCAAGAAATGTGGCGCTTGGTTTCATGGCTCCTGTGTTTCTGTGTGGCTGTGTGATCAATGAGTCATTACTGATGTCTTTTCTTTTGATTTTTATTCAACCGAGTTATACGTGCAGTTATACATTTTTAGCTGCTGTTGCGCATTTTTTGGAAACTCGATAACCAATTTCTTTCTTATTATCTAAAACCCACCTGCCTCATGAGCTTTTGCTGGTAACTCAGTATCTTTGGCTGTCTGTTTCAGGGATTAAATCGACCAGTTTTCCAAATGTTCAACTTTTTGAAGGAATAAACAATTATATTTTTTCCTTTCTCGGGGATTCTTTTTTTCCTGGAAGTGATTGGTCAATGCTAACCTCTGAAAATTCATTAAAAGCAGTTTCCTTGAGCTTATTTTTGATTGCGGTTTGAATAAATTTGTCGATGAAGGTACAAATAAACATGGTAATGCATTTGATCTGAATTCATCCTGTGCTGTTGATCTTCTTGTTTGGAACGTTAATACTATTGTCAGTCATCACAAGGAAATTTTCTTTAAAATGAAGCTTTCTTCTGAAAATGTTTTTGCAAGTGTTATTGAGTTTGCCTACGCGAATTATTCGTTTAATACCTTAATATTTAATAATAGTTTGACACAGATTTTCTGATTTTTAACTGTGGACTTTTATCTTAATTGTCATTATGATACGACTTGGTGCGACTATCGTACGTTGTCGTATCGACTAACGTTGTCAATTTGTTCAAATCAAACGAAAATCTGAAATTTTTCTATTCATCGAATACAATGATTCATCATAATGGACGTGAAAGACTTTCTCAAAAGCTTTCAAAAATTATTTCGGCTCACACCGCAACTGCAAAAGCGAAGCTGGTTGTTGAATTGGAGTCATCGAATGAGATGGATAATTGTTTGTTCGTCGAATTTTTCATTTGAACAAACGCAGACACTGCTTTAAGTTCCACTTTAAGTTTGGTTCCGCTTATCCATGCATTATGTTTTACTGTGATCTCAATGCTGGTAGCAAATTTGAGAACGCTCGGCTGTTCAATACGTTTTTTAGCTCAGTGTTCAAACCAGATAAGGGTCTCAAGGAAAAATATCCAACACTTGATGACATTCCGATGAGTGAATTCTCCTTCTTTGTAAACGATGTTTGTAATCGAGTGCTTTAAGGCTTTGTAATAATGATCCCTCAGTGGGCAGTGACTTTTTTCCGTTTGTTTAATCTGAATTCAATCACCTACTGGCACTCTCAATTTTCAGGAATTTTAAGTTTTTTGAGGTCTTGTGTGTGGCCTCATCAGGGGAAAACCTCATTTAATACTCCACTGCACAAAATTGGTTCATCGCAGTACAGAGCTATTTACCGACCCATTAGCATTTCACTCAAACTATCAATCCTATTAGAACGGCTCATCTTTAATGTTATTTAGGCTCAGGTGGGATTTCAACTAAAGAGGCAGCAACCTGGATTGATGGGGAATTGCAGCATTGCAGTTAATTTTTAGTTTATTTGAAGAGTGTTTATAGCAGCAGAGATCAGCATGCAGACTGTTTGGCAGTAATCCTTGATGTCAGAGAAACATTCTTTATAGTCCTACATTACTTGCTACTAATCAAATTAGCATCTTCTTGTATTAATTTTGCATTTATTCGAGTCTTATTTAAACTGTAGAACACAGAAAGTTTAAATTTGATAACCTGATGTCAGCACTTCATCAGGGTAGTTTCTTGGGGCTGCTTTTATTCACTTTGTTCATCAATGATTGGCAGACTTGCTAGAACATTTTTAATCTTATATGTATTGCGACGACCTCAAACTTTTTACACAGTCTCAATCAAGTGACATTCAAAGAGATATTGACAATCGCCTTCCTCTTGGTCGCCTTTCAATGGATAAGATTATCAACCCGTTTGGACAACATAGCGATGCTGAACTTGACCGCAAGGACTTAGTTCTCCAACACATAGACTCCATCGTGGAATTAGGAATTGTTATTTGTTAAATCGTGTCATGCGATAAATATATTAATCATTGTATTGCAAAAGTGACAAAGGTTATGAAACAAAATTTTCCGAAAGCAGTAACTGTCTTCAGACACAAACTTCTATATAACTTACTCGTTTGAGCAATCTTGCAATATGGATAGCCAGCATGGCGCCCCTCTGTAGTGTCCCTATGAGAACTTAAAAATACTCCAATTTCGTTGTTTGAGGTCGAATCACTGCACCGGTAGGAGCAGTTATGTTGGATGCAAGAAGCAGCTAGAAATTTAGCTTATTTCTTTTCAGCTAGCATGAACCGATCTGATTGTCCTTCGGAATTTGGTTTATTGAGGTATTGATTGTAATCTCGATCTTTGCTTTGCGACATCTCATACTAGGACTCATCGAACTGGCCAATTTGAAATAAAGAAGAACAAAAAATTCAAAACAAATGAAATATTCCTCTTTCTTCCACAACGTGCTGCCAACTTCATTTTACAAAAAAAGTACAACAGTATGACATGACTAAAAGAGGTTCAATTTTGTAATAGATGAATTTTTTGTAGAAAGCTGATTTGTTCGACGTTGAAATTTTGTGCATTCTTATTAAATGTTGTCGCCATTTTAACAGGTCTGAAGCGTTTTTTTTTGCGTTTATGCTGTAAATTTGTCATTAATGTATGCATTATGTATCTCCCTAAAGAGCAATTGAGCTTTATACTACTGCTATTACTGCTGAGGACTCCACCGTACTTGCTTTCCCCTAAGACAGACGGGCGGCGGTCTTGTCTGTGAGTTGTGCTTGTGTCAACAACGGAGCGTTGTGAGGGACGCTTGTAGTAAGCCGGGTTACTGTTGAGCTGTTTGTGGTTACTTCAGAAATGACTGGGAGCGAGACGAAGAAATTTAATCTGTTTTTGTAGTCTTCTTGAAGGCTTGACAGATTGAAGGCTTCTGAAAATGTTGAAGGCTTTTGACATTCCAGATAATTTTTTGGACAACTGTAGCAATATATTAACACTTGATTTGAACTACGAAATCAGAATTTCATCTGATTTTATTACGAACATTTGTTACCTTCTGAGCTTAAGCATAAAGCTTTTAACTCTTTTAAAAGCGTCTAGAGCAAAATGATTTCAAACAAAATAAGTGTTGCACGGCAACATTTCATGTTCCGCCGAAAATTAGATTAAGGACAAGACAGTAAATTCATCAAGCTCCAAAGCATTCTCTCTATCGCTCTTTTAACCAATAATCTAAAGGGGAGACTTGGAAGGGGAACATTAAAGCGGACCGCCCACTAGATATCCGCATGTTGTTCAAGTTGACTAACTAGATTACAAATGTTGATTAACCTCACCGAGGGACCCGTACTGGACATGTAGTGGTGAGACTACATAGAAGTTTTGCATATTTTTAGTGAAATTTTTAAGGCAAGTCTACTTCTGTCTAGTTCTCATCGAGAGCTTGACTTTATTCGTCCCCTGAAGTGCTAAGACTAAGTTCGCGCTAAAAACGGCCGCTCTTTTTGCTGGTGGGGCATAAAACCTTTCTTTACAAAGTTTTGCGTGCTTTCTTTTAGCTCATAACATCAAGAAAACCGTAGAAAAAATTTACAGCTAGAGATAAAAAGAACCACGCAGATTCAGATACCTACTACAATTGTCATTGAAAACGAACCCATTAGACTGCAGCCGATAGTTTATTTCTTGAGGAAGAAGCAATCGTTCCTATTTGAGCAGAATAGAAAATTCTGTCTCTCTTCAAGTATATCGACAATTTGGATTGTTGAGATTGTTGAGACAGAGGAGAATGATGAGAAGATCTGCCAAAACATCGAGTGTTTACACAGACTTAATCAAGTGACATTCAAAGAGATATTGACAATCTCTCCACTTGGTCGCAGTTCAATAGATTAGATTATCACCCCGAAAAAGGCAAGCTTACTTCGTTTGGACAACATAGCGATGCTGAACTCGATCTCAGGGACTCATTCCTCCAACAAGTAGACTTCATCGTGGACTTAGGAACTGTTATTTGTTAAATCGTGACATGCGTTAAATCGTGACAAAACAATATCAATCATTGTACAGCAAAAATGTCAAAGGTTTCGAAAAAAATGTTCCGAAAGCAGTAACTGTCTCCAGACGCAGACTTCTATATAACCCACTCGTTTGATCAATCTTGCAATATGGATAGCCGGCATGGCACCCCTCTGTAGTGCCCCTATGAGAACTTAAAAGAATCCAATTTCGTTGTTTGAGGTCGAATCTCTGCACCGGTAGGAGCAGTTATGTTGGATGCAAGAAGCAGCTAAACACTTTGCCTATTTCTTTTCAGCTAGAATGAAAAGATCTAATTGTCCTTTGGAATTTTTTATGGAGTTTTTGATTGTAATCTCGATCTTTGCTTTGCGACATCTTATACTAGGACTCATCGAACTGGCCACTTTGGAATAAAGAAGAACAAAAATTCAAAACAGATGAACATTTCCTTTTCCCCCACAACGTGCGGCTAACTTCATTTTACAAAAAATGTAATACACTTTGACAAGACTAAAAAAGGTTCTTTTTTGTGATAGATAAATTCTTTGTAGAATACTGATTTGATCGACGTTGAAATTTTGTGCATTTATATTAAATGTTGTCGCCAATTTTAAAGGTCTGAAGCGTTTTTTTTGGGTTTCTGCTGTAAATTTGTCATTAATGTATGCATTATGTATTTCCCTAAAGAGCAATTGAGCTTCATAGTACTGCTATTACTGCTTAGGACTCCACCGTGCTTGCTTTCCCCGAAGAATGATGGGCGGCGGTCTTGTCTGTGAGTAGTGCTTGTGTCAACTACGGAGCGTTGTGAGGGACGCTTGTAGTAAGCCGGGTTACTGTTGAGCTGTTCGTGGTTATTTCAGAAGTAACTCGGAGCGAGTCGAAGAAATTTAATCTGTTTTTGTAATCTTCTTGAAGGATTGACAAATTGAAGGCATCGGAAATTGTTGAAGGCTTGTGACATTCCAGATAACTTCTTCAACAACAGTAGCAAAAAATTACCACTTGATTTGAACTACGAAATCAGAAATCTGAGTTCTCCTTAAGCATAAAGCTTTTAACTCTTTTAAAAGCGTCTAGAGCAAAATGATTTCAAACAAAATAACTGTTACACGGCAACATTTCATGTTCCGCCGAATCTTAGATCAAGGACAAAACAGTAAATTCATTAAGCACCAAAGCATTCTCTCTATCGCTATTTTTTTACCTATAATCTTAAGGGGAAACTTGGAAGGGGAACATTAAGGAGTACCGCCCACTAGATACCCGCATCATCCACATGTTGTTCAAGTTGATTAACTAGATTAACAATGTTGATTAACCTCACCGAGGGACCCGTACTGGACATGTAGCGGTGAGACTACATAGAAGTTTTGCATATTTTTAGTGAAATTTTTAAGACAAGTCTAGTTCTGTCTAGTTCTCATCGAGAACTTGGTTTTATTCGTCCCCTGAACTGCTATGACTAAGTTCGCGCTAAAAATGGCCGCTCTTTTTGCTGGTGGGGCATAAAACCCTTCTTTACAAAGTTTTGCGTGCTGTCTTTCAGCTCATAACATCAAGAAAACCGTAGACAAAATTTACAGCTAGAGATAAAAAGAACCACGCAGCTTCAGATACCTACTACAATTGTCATTGACAACGAACCCATCAGACTGCAGCTGATAGTTTATTTCTTGAGGAAGAAGCAATCGTTCCTATCTGAGCAGAATAGAAGATTTTGTCTCTCTTCGAGGATATCGACAATTTGATTTGGATTGTTGAGATTGTTGAGACAGAGGAATATGATGAGAGGATTTGCCAAAACTTCAAACTTGTTCTTTGTTTTGTTCAGAGTAAGACAACAAGAAGCTCAGCACAGGACACCTGTTTACTGTGAGCATCAAGACTTCGAGAAATTTGCAGAAGATAAAACTCCCAATGCTCGATCTGCCGAGTTATGCTGGAAATTACGTGCACTGAATCTCCTTCTTCGATCGTTTCCAGGTGGCAGTAACTGACAATGATCAAAGCTTAAGATCACAGTACTTGAAGTCAGCCAATACAAGAGAGGCCTGGGAGACGAAGAGATCAACTACTGTCACAGAAGTCAAATTCAGCGTAGCAATAAAAATATTGCAAGACCGGTACGACAACAACAGATTGATACTGTGATTTCATATCAATCAATTTGTCTGCCAAAAGTTGTCGGCAAAATGGAGGAACATAGGCTTTCTTCTCTGAACATGGGACAACCGATGGAGCACCAGGGCCCCTTCTTTGTCTACTTGATTGCGGAAAAAATACCCTCAGAAATCCGAAAGTTGTAGGAGTTTTCTTCTAAAGGCAAGGAACCCCAGACATACAACGGGTATTAGGTTTTCTTAGTGGAAAATTTTCAAGCCCTGGAGTCAGCAGCATCAACCAGCAGTATACCAACAAACAATAGTAATCAAATCAGCAGCAAAATCATCCACAAAAACAACTTCAACGGCATATGACAACCATGGAACAACTGTGCAAATGTTGTGAGAAGAACACCGCAAATTTAAATGTGGAAATTGAAAAATTTAGAGCTCAAAGAGCGATCCCAGCTGATCGATTTTAAAAGACTCTGTTTCAAGTGTCTTTGACAAAGACACCGGACAGAATACGGCGATTGTTTTTAAGCGGACAATTTGGGCAAAAGCATCACACATTGTTACATAGAGAAGACACACATCAAAGCAACGCCAAAGCGAACACGTCGACTGGAAACAGCCAGAAAACCAGTATTAGAGAACACAAAAATGTATCCGCAGAGACCTCAAGCACTATCTGAACAACTGAGAGTCAATCAAAACCCTGCAGAAGCTCAAACCAATGGAGAAAAAAGCGAGAAAATTTCCTTCAGACAGCGATTGTACTGGTAAATGTCTGGGGAGAAATTGTACACCTGCGAGCAATTTTGGATTCAGCATAGCAGAACAATCTGAAAACAGAAGCTGCGGCGCAAAAATTTGAACTAAAGCGCAAGAGAAGCAACAGTCTTGTTTTGGCCTGAGAAGAGATGAAAAGTCAGCTAATTGCGAATATAATGACTTTTGCTGTAAAAGGAAAAACGAAGGACCTATTGGCATTGATTCATCGGTTGAGATACATTTATACACTTAACTCTGGCAGATCCTGACTATCTCATCAAGCTATCTCAAGTTGATCGTAGTTTATTATCCGAACATTATGGTAATTTAATGGTTGAGAACAACAAACTTAAGAAATCAAATTTCTCTATTACTTATCGGATATCCGTGTTTGTTTGTATAGCAATCGGACGAGAAAACTTGAAGCAATTCTGTACCTGTGAATTGCGAATTTTTTTTTGTTCCGTTTGTTCAAGACAGCTTATAGCGTTTCTTGGAAATCTAATAAGTGCCAGCAACTAGACATTGAACTCCTGAGAAATAAAGATGTGATGAACGCTTCACTTCAACAACAAGAGGTAGCATTGAAGGAAGCTTCACCGTGTAATTAGCAGTTAGGGACGGAGTTGGAGCCTTGGGGATTCACAACAGCAAGCAGGACAAAGAATTCAAATTTTTCTCAGCACATTTCAAAAATGTCAAGAACTACTACACAGGAGATACGTCAAATTCATTAACGAGTTTATCAGTACTGGACACACAAAAGAGCTGCCAGCAAAGGAAATGCGGTTGCCAGTGGAAAAAAAACTATCTGAGCAACCAATGCGGGTTCAAGGACTCAAGTGCAACAACCATGCTGCGAGTTGTCTTCGATGGTTCAGCAAAAGCTACGAGTAGATTAGCTTTCAACTATTGCCTGATGATAGAACCCACGCTTCAAATCAACCTGTTTGGCATCCTCATACGCTTTCGATTTCATCCTCAGACCGTGTCAGCCGGCGTTGCAAAGATTTAAAGACAAATGGAGTTGGACCTGTTACTCCGGGAAGAAACCAATTCACATTGTGTCAAACAAAATAGAAGGACACCTGTTGGGCAGGGCAAAATATCATCAACTTTTTTCAAGTGGATCATTACACCTTTTAGCAGAAGATGTTCATGAACGAAATACGCAGATCTCGATTTTGTTGGACAAGTATGTTGACGAATTGTTGAAAGGAGCAGCCGATATGGAAAACTGAATATAACTGAAGGACACAAGCAAATCAGTTCTCTTAAGACCGGTTTTCATATTTGGAAATGGACGTCTAGTTACGACAAATTCGCGGAACGACTGCCTGTAAAAATTTGAGAATCAGCCAATGAGATGACAATTAAAAGCAAAAACTGGGGTCATATGTAGACCAGAAAATCTGCCAAAATCACTCATTATTTTGACCTATTATTTTGGCGTTCGTTCTTGTTCTTGCGTTGAACGAATCAAGTAGGTTGGGACGAGGCTTTGTCGAACAGTCTTCAGCAGTAGTACAGCCTACTCAGACTCCAACTCAATGAATTAAAATTTTTTATTTTACTCAGTTGAACAAGCATCATGTGACATGAATTTTCAAGTGTTTTGTGACGCATCAACGACAACCTACTTCGCAGCTGTTTATTTACGACAAAGTTCCAACGACTCTGTTGAAACAAAAATGCTGACGGCAAAGGCAAGAGCTGCTTCAACAAAGAACTTTTGCATACCCCGCTTAGAGCTCTGAGCAATCCCTATTGGAGTTGACTTTATGGAAGCAGTAACATCAGCTCTGAACGTCCAGCGCTTTCGAAAACTATTGAAGTACGCTTTGATAGATTTGAACGAGAAACTTGCGTGGTTACAAAATTTTCCGAGGAATTGGAAAACTTTTGTTGCAACCGAGTTGCAAAATTTCGATATATCATTCCAGCCAGCTATTAAATTTTTGTGCCGACATGGGAGATCCCAGTCGAATGCTCATCACAAGGAATATCAACCACGAATCTAACAATACACAGTCTCTGGCTGGATGGAACTCAATGGTTACTTAAAACAGTGAAAAGTTGGCCAAAAATCAGATCCAATTAGCTATCTCATCTAGCAATTAGCGAATATGAGGAAAAAGAGCAAGCTGAAGCAAAGAAGAAATTGACAATGTTCAAAAGTCACGAGAACAATTCAATACTTTAACTGATTCAGAGGACATCATCCTTTGGAAAACTAGTTCGAACTTTGTCTTATGTCAGCAAAAATTAGCCAAATAGTCAAACAGAACATAATACGGATAACTTCTACCAGCAAAAAACAAAAAGCAAAGGGAAATTCAAGGAAACTACAAAAGATCTACGAAAAATCCATAAAAAAATCAATGTCTGCACGACATCACAAAAACTTCATCAAGATCACGAAGCAATTTTCATTAAGGCTGAGGTAGGTAATTTGAATATTCAAAAATTCTTCGACTCCTCGTAAAATATAGGAACTAATGGATAGTTGAAGAAAACTTGAAGTGGAACGAAAGATTTGCAAACATTTTCATACCTTCTCCTTTCTTCGACACAGCGTACAAGGTTTTTCGCGTGGATGGACATTTCGAAAGTTTTCTATACAATATTGACAAGACAATTCCCATCCTGGTTCCCAAAAAATCACAGATCACCAAACTTCTAATCAGACAATGGTAAGAAAAAATTGTCTGAAGCTACAAACCCCGCATCAGACATGAAGCCAGGATTATACGACCGTTATACAAATGGAAGTTCTTCCCACGGAACATGTGATCTTCTTTTTTGCATTCGGATAAACTGGTTTGGACTACTGTGTGTCCTGCAACACAATAGACAGCAGGGGAACCTTTCAAAAGATTTAATTTACTTTTTTTTTATGCTTCAGCATTAAGGCTGTTCGTATCAAAAGAGTGCAAACAATGCCAAAAAACGATTGCTTGGACAGTCTGAAACGATTTACAGTTCAATTTGAAATGCCACAAAATATTTACAACAACAACTCAAAATCGGTCTTTGGAACTCGAGAAGAAATTGAGTTCTGGAGATTGCTATTGGATCTAAAGTACAAGGAATTAGTAGAAGCCTTCACAACGGGACCTCAAATCAACTGATTGACTAATCCCCCACAGTCACCACATCTATAAAATCCATGAAGAGGCAATTTTATTGAACCGCTGGAAAACATAAAAGTCTCTTGCAAATTTCAACACACTAATCATCCATTACTAAATGAGGCCATTCTGAATTATTTCCCGATGACAGCCCGTTCTGCCGATTGCAATGACCCATTAGCGCTCACACCAGCAGATATCCTCATTAAACACCCTTTGATAGCACGGCAGGAGAATTATCATCAGGAAGACAAGACGCTCAGCAGTAAATTCAAGGTAATCAAAAGTGTTTTGTCAGGCAATTCGGGAAAAATTGGTCCTTGGACCACATAACAACGATTCAACAGCAACCAAAGTGGCACAAAAACAAGCCCCGATAGCCCCTCAACGACAATGTTACCATCATGGAAGACAATACGTCACCAATTTTTTGGCCACTTGCGAAGATAACTAAATTATTTGACGGAAATGTTTATATATCATAAGTTGCTGAGGTCAAGAGCCAAACAGATCTCCCAATACGATAAATTAGTTGACTTGTATTATGGTAAAAAAGGACAAGACAATCACATACAGGACTAAAATATAACACATGACAACTAGCGACAAGGAGCGACATCAGAATTATCTCAAGATCATCTCTGAGAGAGATCATGGTATGCAAATACATCCACAATTGCGATATTTAGCTTTTTCATACATTCACATACATGGCAACAGCAAGAGTAACAACGCCAATGACATCGAAGACGACAGAGG
This sequence comes from Convolutriloba macropyga, assembly GCF_964194025.1. NCBI lineage: Eukaryota > Metazoa > Xenacoelomorpha > Acoela > Convolutidae > Convolutriloba > Convolutriloba macropyga. Next base: position 47,715,024 of record NC_134477.1, read on the forward strand.
AGAAAATCATTTTTTTGCTTCGTAAATCATTATTTTGGATATATGAAAAAAAATTTTTTGGCCAAATGAAAACAGCAACAAACAGATCACCTTCATTTGATTTGAACTCGTTCAAGCAGGCTGGGATATGTTGCAGTGAACGAGCTTGCACTGATTGTAACAGCGAGCCTTACAAATTAGAATTTAAAATGTGACATTAAATTACCACTTGAGCTGAAATAAGTGCTTGAGTTTTTCTTAAGCTCAAAGCATTTAAGTCATTAAAGCGCTTAAAGAAAGAATTTTATACAATATAAGTGTTGCAACAAAACAATTTCTTTTGAGTTTTTGGCTTCTTTAGAGTCTGTTGATTTGTTTGACGCGTATTTGTTTCACTTCTGATTTACAGATCGCTACATTGAATTTTCTTTTGAATAACTCCAAAATTTTGTGATTATGTTCATAAAACCTCTTCAAGTTCGTTCCCTGGACATTTTTTTTCAGCGCAAAATTCCGTTCTGATGAATACTGGTAACTCATGTTTTTTGAGCTTGCTTGTCAAAGGAAAAGAACACCATTTTTGCCAACTGTTCAAGCACATATTTGATCTTGATTGATTTCTTTATTTGTTTTGGTTAATTGATGAATTCTGATTCATTTTGATTTGTACATATTGCGGATTTCATGTTTCACCCACTTTTGAAACTTAGCAATTTTTTGTAATCTGGAAATCTGTTTTAAAAAAGTAGTAGACATTGGTGACCTTATAACGACAAACGCATTGAAAGCAACCAAATTTCTGAAACTCAAACACTGAAAAGAAAATTTAAACAGTTTAAAAAATCAGGAATTACTTTAAAAATTTTTCTCTCAATACCATTTCTAATGTTCTCATAACTCAAAATGTTGGCAATTTTTTAGAACCCTTTATAAACGAGCCGTCACTTAGCGACAATAACGAAGAACCAGAATAAAGAAGATAGAGTTGGAAAATGCGGAAAGAAAGGGCAATTGATAAGTACAAAAAAGAATTTTTAACAAGAAATAATGTCCCTCGGCAACCAAATATTCTTATGTTCATTTTGAAATTCTAACCAAGAAAATCCTTAAAACAAAATAGAAAAGGTTGTCATCCGAAGTAACATTTTTATAAATTTATACCTATAAAACACCTACGCATCTTATATTTATCTACTAATATCATATTTATATACCTAGTATCTAATATAAGAAAATTGTTTCCACGCTCTTCTAATAAAACAGAAAAAGGAATGCACCTGTTCGATTTGCTAAAGAGTATTCCATATTTCTAGAAGAGATTAGTGGTCAATAACAATTTTAGTTTTCAGGAAGCGTGTACATTGTTTTAAACTCTGGAGTAGATAGTGTTCATAAACATGCGCACACAATAAAAAAATAAAAGAACACTCGAAATTTGTTTTTATCGTAGTAAATAATCAAGTTTCGGATTTTTCATATGAAAAAGAATGTAAAGCAAGAAAAAACACAGCAATTACAATCAAACGCTTTTTACCTCAGAGGGCACGTTAAGGAGGAAAAAGAACTTCGGATTTCGATTGTTCATTGCAAAAGAGATTTAAAAGGCAAGTATTAACCGTCAGTTGAAAGTCGATAATCAGAGTAATTTGATCTTAGTTTTCCGTAAAAAAAAAAATTGAGGTTCTCTGACCATCTGCAAAGTTCAGCAGTCAACAGACCAACAAAGTTTAGTTTCAAAGAAAACTCAGACCACAACAGGGTTCATATCAATAAAAATAAGGTTTGATCAATTTTTCCCTCCAAATTTTAGGTCAAAGTAGTTTTCTTTCAAAAAATTAAAACTTTCGCTTCTGCTGATTTCATATAAAAGCTTCTATACCGTCGTGCCCTCAACAGTAAAACCCTCAACATATTAACAATACGACAAGCCAATTCGTCCAGATTAGCTGTTACAATACAGCAGACAAACTGAATACTCTGACGCCTGAAGTTGCTTTTATAAAACTTGATTCATTCAGCAGTTACAAAAACTTATTGAGCACTAGAACATCAAACAATAACCAATTTCAAAAATATTTTAACCAGCATCTGTAACAATATGCCGAGCGCCAACAATAAGAAAACAGTGATATAACAGCTGCAGAGGAGAGAAGCAGAATGGACAGTCAAGGTCAAGTATCTTGAGGCAATGATTACAGAAGAAAAATTAAAAAACATCAATTTGTCCTATGAGTCTCTTTCTCAACAAAAACTGAAGTTAGACAAACTCTGCGTCAAAGTTATAAATACAACCTCACACAAACTGAATTGAAAAAAAAATGGAGGGATCAGCAGAACGTAGTCTGATTATTTTGATGTGGAAAAAGTAAGGCAAAGATAATTCAAGAGGTGTTACTACAGACTCCGACAGTCATTTGCCAGATTGTCAAAGAAGAGCACAACCACAAAAAACTAACAGTCAAAATGAGAAATCCTCAATAACCCATAAACCATCTCTCAACAGACAGAAAACATACAATTTGAGAAACAGACCGAAAACAGAGAGCAGCACCAACAAAATACCTACTTTTTCAGAATCAGAAAAACTGGACCACAAAAGATCAGACCAAATAACATACGACGCGATGTTGGTATCACTAAATCAAACTGCAAACCGGTATCCTATAAACACGCTAAAAAGAAACAAAAAAGAAACCAATCCGATGTATGTTCTGAATACGGTTAAAGTTCGAACCCGAATTCTAACAGTAACATCCCATAGCAACGGAAAACACAAAAGAGAACACAGTCACATCCGCAGCAATTAAACAAACGGAACTTCCATCCTTCTAAGAGGAAAAAAATCGTCAAATAGTACCTTGCCCCTACGCAGAAATAATGAAAAGATAACAGACTACGACAACAAAGATGTACAATCAACAGAGAATGAAAGCGACAATTATCAACAAACCGACTACAATATTAGACTACGAAGCAAACCAAAGTCTTATGAACTGAAACCAAAAAGACAAGGAGCCAGAAACACAAAAAAATTACACAACTCGCCTCGACAAATACTCGATATCAGGTGACTCAAGGTCAAGCAACTTCAAAAAATTACATACTTAATCAAAATCGAGAACAGCAATGTCTTCAAAGCACTAATTTCTATCAAGATGCAAACAATATCATTAGAAGTAACCAATGGAATGACCAAAAATCGCCCAGAAAAGCCGTTAAAAACGCAATTCCAGGGGTGGTTGTCAGGCAAGCCGATAGGCAAGCGAGCGGAACTTTGAAAATGAGGTCAAATGAGCCGAATAGTTTTGGGATACAAGTAGTTTAAATTGCCCCAGTTGGGCCGGTGAGCGCGCTTCACGTGCGTTGCGGCGTTGCCGCGATAACTAGCCTGTGGTTTCCAGGTTACATCCAACAGCGGATGAGAGGCATGGCCATGGACAGCGGTCCGCTGAGAATCCTACCCACTAGATGTTCAAAAATTGATTCATTTTTATTTCTTTATTGCATTGGAATACATTAAGAACAATAATACTAAGCGCAGTGTTGATTTTAAGGGTGAACAATGTATTACTCTGATAGATTACATAACTATTACAAAATTTTCGGCTTGCTTTCTGTCGGCTTGTTTTACTTCGGCTTCCTTTACTTGGCCAATTCCAGGAACGAAGAACAATCTTTGCAATTTTAATCTCAACGCACAAAGCAAGACCAATGATTACTAACGTCAACAGAGCTGACCAAAATCTAGTGAGACAGTTTCAAGGAACACAGACATCAGAAAACAATATATTTCTACGACAAGCACTACAACAATTTGTCACATCCAGCATTAATGTTTCAAAAACTCAAACCCTTCAGCGGAGATCCATTCAGATGGCACAACTGGTATAGCTTTTTTAAAATTACAATACATGACAATGCAACACTGATAGATGCCCAAAATTGACATATCTTCAAAACGACCTCACAAAGAGAGCCAGAGATAGCATCATAGCTTACATTATAACATGTTACAGCTTACCTTGATAAGATGGAACACTGGCCCAGATCAACCAATAATAAATCCGAAAGTTTTGTGTCTTTTGTAGCCTTTCATAGAGAAATCGTTCAAAATTTCATAATTAACAATTTCATCCCAACTTCAATCCTGATTTATCCCTAAGATTGCTAAATTTAAACTTGCGGCGACAATTATAATAAGATGGAACGCATACGACCTTAGGCAAGCTATTGCTCAACCTTATTTAAAACATGTGAAAGACTGGATCGATAATTAAGCAGAAGCTTGCGAGGAATTGTAAACGTCACAGGGACCAACCAATCAAGAAAACAGTTTCTCTAGAAGACCAAACAGATTCTTCCAACAACAAAGTAACAAAACTTGACTTTTATTTAAATACAGTCACAGCTTTGAAAAAAGCAACCAATTCTACGACAAACATATTAACGAAAGACAACAAAGAGTAAGGCAACAGGGAATTTGCCCAAATTGCCTCACCGAACACCTAAAAGGACAGTGTAACAGTCATTAGCGATATCGCATTGATAACTGCGACGGATTTCATTATTCAACGATTCACAGAAACAACTTCAACAGTTCACAGACATTCTGACCAACTCATCAACAGCAAAAATACCAACAGCAACAACCTCATCAACAACAAACAAACAACCAGGTTCAAAAACCATTCTGCAAACAATTATCACAAGAATCGTGGTCAATACAACAACGGATACCAAACACAGAAAACAGCAAACAGACCACAGTTTCAACCACAAGGATTCAACTATGGAATAGTGTATGGTTACAATCAAAACAACAACACACGTAATGCCCTTATTCGAAACAATAACAGAATCTATTTCAATCACAAGTACAATCTCAACAAAAAATAATGGAAGCACCTTCAATAGAAATTATAAAAATCCGAACAGATTCAAGCTGAATACAAATTCACGACACCAGAACACCAAACATTCTCATGATCAAAGAGGCACACAAAATTAAAAACAAAGGCAGCAAAATTTTAGCAACAACAACAATAGCAATCCACGACCATGCAGCAACAAGCAGATCATATCTGCAGCAACAACCAAATAAGTTTGTGGATACTACCTCAACCTCAAGTTCAAGCCACACCAGTTATCTTTTACACAGAAGACTTTCAAGGTCTTTTGAACCCGTGAAGATGTTGAACTCTATCTGCGCCTGCTGCAATTATCTTAATAACATCAGTTTTCTTTAAATACGAGATAATAGAAAAACAGTTGTTTTAATCGGAGCGGATGCTTTCTGTATCACTCAAATTCAAAACAAGACCTCCAGGAATGCCAAATGGAGTGTTGGCACAACTTGGATGGACCGTTACAGGAACAATACCGCAGAAATACAAGTCGAACAGTTAAAAACAGGAAATCAAATACAATATCACAAGTTACAACAGATTAAAAAGCCAGAAAACCAGGAAATAGAGAACGACATGCTTTAGGTGTTTTCGACAATCGAGGAAAAAAGTTAAGTGAGCGGAAAAAAGACATTGACCGCAGACGACACGAAAGCTCTTGAAACAAAAAAAGTGCAGTCACTTGAAAACGGACTTCATCATTAACCAAACATTTTTCTTCGTTATAACCAAATTGTTGAAACGGACATCGAATAAGGGTTCGTTGAAGAGACACAGCGTTAATCCAGTTTCATAAAATTGCAAACTTGATATCTCCCACACCACCCCATTAAAGACAAAAAGAGGAAAAAGTAAGACGAATCACAAATTCAGCTTCAGTATACAAACGATGTTCACTTAGCAAAGCTCTTTTGACTGGACCAGATCTACTGTGTAGCCTTATTGCAGTACACAATTGCAATAACCGGTGATATCGAAGCAATGCTCATGCAGATTGCCATAAGACCAGAAGATCAATGCGCACTCAGATTTTTGTGGAAAAAAGATTGAGAGGAAAAAAAAATTACTCCACAGATTTTGAGAGAATCATTACTCCAAAGATGTGCGGAAGATAACAAACTAACTAATCCTGAAGCCTTTTCAGATATAAGAAACAATTTCTACATGAATGATTAACTTCAAAGTTTCAAAAGAACCAAAAAAACGCCAATCACAACAATAGAATTACGTTCAGTTATATTTCTGTTAGCAGGTACCTGATTTCTAACCCAAATGCCAGGCATGGCATGAGTTCACATAATTCGCGAAGCATCAAGTACAGTAATAGCAGCAACACTATACATCAGATCGAGCACTTCAGACTTCAGAAGAAATAACAGCCCTATATGTTATTATCAAAGCAAGAGTTGCATTCATTAAAACAACAACCATCCCGAAGTTAGATCTTGAAGCAGCAGCTATGGGAGCAGAACTTGCTTCCTTCGTTCGAAGCGAAATGACAATACACATTGCAAAAATTCAATTCTGGACGGAGAGTACGGTAACATTAGAGTGGAATAAATCGACAAAGCGCAAAAAATTTTTAGTCAGAACAATGGAATTTTGTACCCAGTAAAAGCAACCCGGCAGGTCACGGAACAATTGGACTATTTTTTAACAAACTTGACAGAAAAATGGCTGTCAGCTGCAAAATTTCTCCTAGAAAACCCCGTTCCAAATTTCCAAAGAGATCAGCAATTTGCAGCGATGAAAGTTTTATTTGCAGGAACTTTAAATACAGTTATTGATATTAATGATTTCTCAAATGGGAGTAAATTTATGCGACGAACAGAAACAGTTATGGAAGCAGTCGACATCTTCCAAAAAAGACAGTCACCAATAGCTATGAAGACGCACGACACCATCTATTAAGACAATCGCAGCACAAAATTTTTCTGAAAGCATAAGATCCCTTGAACGGGGAACTAAACTAGACAAAGAGGACAAGTTATTGCACTTCACTCTTTTCCTGTACAGAGATCGTTTAAAATGATTAGGACGTAGATTAGATCGGCAAAATACCCTAGGGCCACAAATATCCAGTTATTTTCGATAGTAGGATTAACATTACTAAACTAATAACTGAGCAAGACTACAACGAATGTAGAGACCTTGGAACACAGTTTGTTCGAGAACACCTGCAGCAAGATTTTATCTCTATAGGAACCAGACGATTTTCAAAACACTTAAGCGAAACGTGCTTCATTTGCAGACAATGGATAGCACAAAATTATACCACCCTAATGGCCGACCTCCCCAATTCCCGATTTGCAGATGCAGAAAATCAATATCCTTTTCTAACTGTTGGCTTAGATTTTTCGGACCCTATTATATCGAACACAGAGATCAGAAATTGGGAAAGCAATATGTCTGTCTTTTCACCTGTCCTGTCACCAGAGCTGTGCATCTGGAAGTTATTCAGCCATTGGACACATGTAGATGCCTATTAGCCATCAGAAGATTTGTATGGCGACGAAGATATCCTGAGTTAATCAATTCTGACTGGATGGATTGAACTTCACGTTAGCGGGAAAAATGTTGGATCTGAGCAAAATCATCGTTGACAACAACTACATCAGGCCCCAGTTACAGCAGCAAAGTATTACATGGAAACAGAATTCTCCTCTAGGTCCTCAATTCGGTGGGATATGGGAAAACTAATTTAGTCCGCCAAAGGCACTTTGCTCACATTATTGGGCAGCCGATAATTTAAAGCAGAAATTGTTCAGACAATTGTAGCCGAGACTGACGGACTTCCCACCCCAGGCCAATTACACATCTCCGCAGGCTTAAATGACGAAGAAGCACTAAACCCTAATCATTTTTTTATTAGGACGCCTCTACAGACCTTTAGCACCACTGACATCAACAAATCAAACATTTAGTAAAGTGGAGTTCCCTTACACACAAACATCGTTGGATTATTTTTGGAACCGTTTGCAAAAGGAGTACACGTTTGCAAAAAGAAAACCTTATCAGCCGGCCAAAGTGGAGAACAGAATAAGAGGAATTGAAAGAAGGCGAGTTTAGTCCTAGAGGTAATTGGCCAATAAGTCGAATTGCGAAATGCCACAACGGAAGAAATGAACGAGCACGATCCTTTGAAGTAAAGACATCAACTGGAGTACTGAACAGACCGGCAGTCAAGTTAGCCAAAATTTTGCACAATACTTGAAACAATTATCCATCAAAGTCCAAATTTCAAACAAAACATTGACTTTAAAATTTGATAATCATCATGTTCAAAATCAGCGTATCAAATACTCATTTTTACACCGACTCAAACAACCGAGCATTTTCAGAACGCGGTGAAACTGCAAAACCAAAAGATAATTTTAACTTCCCTAATTCTTTCAACGTAGCGGAAGCCCAGCTCAAAGTGTTTTTTGCCTTCAATGACAACATTCGACATCAATTTTTCGCTAATTTTTCCTATTCGCCAGTTTGAAAAAAAGCTACTGTCTCCGGAATACAACCCCCATATTGTCATCGACAGTCTTCATATCGACAGAGTTTACATTATTTGTTGCCGACAATCTTCAATAATACCTAAATATTCGGAGCACCCATGACGCCTATTAACTACTTACACTTCCCTGTCATTTAAATACACAGTTTTCTGTTTACAAAGGAACAAATTAAAACAACAATGCAAAGTTGTGTTTGATCAGAAATTTTCACTTGGCTAACCGGTATATGTGTTGCCTCGGGAGAGTGTACAAAAACTCATACACACACAAACAGAAAGCCAAAATCCTCAATTTTGTCAACATATGATCAACAGCTTCGACATTATAAAACAATCTTGAAATTACGGAACGGCAACAGAAAAATAATGTAAACTTCATTGTCGAAATACTAAATTGTAAAATTTAACAAGAATTTTCTGTTTTACCCTGATGTACGCGGTCCAGAGTGTTCAAGCACCAGCTTGACTTAGCTTGATTTCTTTATTTGTTTTGATTGATTGACGATTTCCGATTCAGTTTGATTTGTACATATCGCGTGTTTTATGTTTTACCCACTTTTGCAACCTAGCAAATCATTGTCATTTTGAAATCTCTTGTGAATAAGTAGTAGACACCAAGCGCTACCAACCTTAAGAATGATAGTTTGGTCTCCCTTTTCAGCTTTTGTTGCATTTCCACAAATGTTCGCGAGTTCCTCGTCAACTTGCAATTGGTCTAATCTCTTTTTGACCATTTTGTGATTGCGTTCCTAACAATTGTCATAATCTTTCTTGTCCGGTTCCTTTGCAACTCGTCAGAATATTTGGCTACCAAAATAGAAAAACTAGATTGAACTTCTAATTTTACGAGGCCCTAGGGGAGGTACTAGAAAAAATACCAAAACAGCACATGCTGTCATTGTTTGGAGACCTCAATGTCGTGTGATTTTTCTCTCGGAAGTGCTGGAAAAAGAACTCGCTAATTTTGATTCCTGAATACTCAACAATAATTGAGCACATCTGCTCCCCCTTGCCACCAGCTTTTGCTTCTGAAGATGTAACTCCTGGCTTTGCCACAAACCTAAGCAATACAAGTCATGGATATTAAACAAAGGCAGTACAGTGAAAATTCTGGTTTATATCCCGATATCACGCCGACTTGGAACATATTCAAGATAACAGAGTCAAAAGGAAAGCAGAAATCGGCTCCAATCATTATCTGTCATTATCTCGTGATACGGATAGTCAAACTCAAACTTGTCAAACTTATAGAGGCATACTTGATGGAATTTCAAACAAAGTTATCCAATCGCTTCAGTGTGCTCTCGGGAGAGTAATTACGCCAATGATGACTACAATGAGAGCACGATGAAAATTAATTCATTTTGTTTGGAAAGAATTAACTTTAGAAAGTTGCAAAATTTACTTTCTGGCCAAAATAATGCAACTAAAACATCGGTTTCATTTGAACCGGTTCGAGGACGACAGGATGTGTTGCAGTAAATCAACTTGAACTGAATGTAGCAGCGAGCTTTTCAAATTAGTACCTCAACAAATGTAACAATAAATTACCACTTGATTTGAACTAAGAACTCATAATTTTATCTGATTTTATCAGGAGTAGTTGTTTTAGCTGAAGTTTGTCTTAAGCATAAAGCATTTAAGTCCTTACAGCGCTTAAAGCAATTGAAACTCATACAGAATAGGTGCGACAACGCAACAATTTTGATTGAATGAGCGGCTTTTTCAAAGGATGAGCGTTTTTCTGACACGCATTTGTTTCAGTTCTGACATACAAACCACTGTCTTGAATTTGAAGACTTCAAAACTTTGTTTTTAAGACCACAAAGTTTCTTCAGGGTTTCATTCTCCTGGGCACCTTCTTAACTCCAGAGTTCCTTTCCTATGAATACTAGTAACCCGTTGTCTTTGAGCTTGATTGCCGAAAGAAAAACACTTTTCTGCCAACTGCTAGCAACCTTTAGAATGATAGTTTGGGCTCTTTTTTCAGCCTCTGCTGCAATTCCACAAATGTCCGCGAGTTCTACATCAACTTGCAATGTGTCTCAGATTTTTTAGACCATTTTTTGATTGTATTCCTACCACTTGCCATTATCTTTATTGTGCAATTTCTTGGCAACTTCACGAAAATTTTGATTACCAAAATTGAAAAATTAGATTGAACGTCTAATTTTACAAGGCCCTAGAGGAGGTAGTAAAAAGTATCAAAACAGCACATGCTGTTAATATTGGGAGACATCAGTACCGTATGAAGTTCCATTCAAGAATGCTTGAAGAAAGAACTTGCTATCTTTGATCCCGAAACCCTCACCAATAACGGAACACGTGTGCTCTCTCTTGCCAGCAGCTTCCATTTCAGAATTTGTAACTACTAGCTTCGCCAGAAATCGAAGCATACGACGGCGTGACAGTGAATATGCTGGACTGTAATCTGATATCACGCATTTGGAACATCGATTCATGGTGTTATTGTCAAGAAGAAAGCAGATATTGGCTTCGATCATGATCTTGGGATGGGAATAGTCAATTTCAGATTTAAATGCAAAAAAAACCACATTGAAAGAGATCAACTGTGACCGTGGAATCATGCTTATGGAGGCATACTGGATGGAATTTCGATGAAGCTATTCAATGGCTTCAGTGTGCTCTCAGGAGAGTAATGACGCCAATGACCACGACAACGCCATCGACCATGACAATCATTTCATTTGGTTCGCAAAAAATTAACTTGGAAATTTGGAAAATATTTCTCATGGTCAAAGGAACAATGCAACTAAAACATCGATTTCAATTGAACCCGTTCGAGGAGGCCGGGATAATTTGCAGTAAATTAGCTCGACGTGATTATACCAGCGAAGCTTTCAAATTGGTACTTCAGCAAATGCTGCAATAAAATACCACGTGATTTGAACTGAGAACCGATAATTTCATTTGATTTTATCACGAATAGTTGTTACCTTATGAGCTTGAAAAATTTCAGTCTTTAATGTGCATGTAGGATGTCAATTTCAAACAAAATAGTCTTAACGCAACATTTGCTATTGAATTAGCAGCCTCTTCACTGTTTGGTCTCTTGTATGACGCGCATTTGTTTCATTTCTGATTTACAGACCACTATCTTGAATTTGAAGACTCCAAAACTTTGTTATTAAGATCTTGAAGCTTTTTCAGGGTTTCGTGGTTTCGTGCTCTTGGATAGTTTCTTCACCACTAAATTCGCTGCTTATGAATACTTGTAACTCTTCGATATTGAGCTTGATTGCCGATGTAAAAAACATCATTATTTTGCCAACTGCTACCAATTTTTAGAATGAAAATTTTCCCCTCTCTTTCCTGATTTTGTTCCAATTCCACAAATGTCTGCAAGTTCTACACCAACTTGCAATACGTCTTAGATCTTTTTGACTATTTTGTGATTGTGTTCCTACCAATTGTCATAATCTTTCTTGTCCGGTTCCTTTGCAACTCCTCAGAATATTTGGCTACCAAAATGGAAAAACTAGATTGATCTTCTAATTTTACAAGGCCCTAGAGGAGGTACTAGAAAAAGTACCAAAACAGCACATGCTGTTATTATTGGGAGACAAGAGTACCGTATGAGGTTCCATTCAAACGAGTGCTGGAAAAAAGAAATTGCTAACTTTGATTCCGGAACGCTGGACAATAATAGAACACCTCTGCTCTCCCTTGCCAGCAGCTTTTGGCTTGGAATTTGTAACTCCTGGCTTTGCCACACACCGAAGCAGCGGATGACGTGGAGATCAGATGACGGCGGGACAGTGAAGATACTGGATTATATCCTGATATCACGCCAATTTGGAACATCTATTCATGATGTTATTATCAAAAAGAAAACACACTTTATGATCTCGTGACGGGATAATTGAACTTGAACATAAATACAAGAAGCCCACAGTGAAGAAGATCAACTGTGACCGTGGGAACAAGTTTACGAAGGCATACTGGATTGAATTCCAAGCCAAGCTGTCCAACCGCTTCAGTGTGCTCTAGGGAGATTTAGGCACACAATGCCAGTTTGTCGCTGGCAGTATTATCACAGCCTCGGCCGAAACACTCCTAAAACCACGTAAACGTAACCAATGGTCGATCACCGATGTGAATTATCTTTCGGTGGACGGCAAAATGTGGTGAAAAACACATCAAGGGCAATGCCTCAAATTGGCAGGAAAACAATTTTCTACTGCGAGAAAGAAAAAAGAATTTGAAACGCAACCTGGAGAAGATTAGTGGGAAGACTTAGCTAAGAAAATTGACAGCGCAGTTGTAGTTGTATGAAAAAGCAGAACAAGTCGTTACAACAACATCAATTAAACCATTGCACACGGTCCAGTCTCAAGGAGTCCATCAAGGATAACACGGGACAACTGGTAACAACACACGAGCTCAAAAGGGAGGGCTAGAACGAACACTTTTTTATAACCGAGTTGCCCCCACCAATCTGTACAAACGACTAGAAAAAACAGCAAACCTGGCCACTGCAGACAATGAATTTAATATGAACCCACCAACACATGCTGAGTTGAAAAAGGTAGTCAAGAATCTCAACAACAGCAAAGCTCCAGAGCTCCAGGGCCGGAACAAATATGCTCATATGATTAAGACGGGATATACACTCCTTATGACGATAATAACATCTCAGTTCGACAAAATCTGCTCGAGGGAAGTAGGACGTCAAGGCTTCATTTTATCCCCCATGGTTTTTAACGTTGTCAACGACTGGATATTGAGGTCAGCCACTGCGCCATTTTTTAAATTAACAGTAGACTCTTACTTCGATGATCTCT
>NC_134477.1:47733219-47850077 GCF_964194025.1 Convolutriloba macropyga
GTGTTTGAGGTTGGTTTGATAGAATAATGCGAAGGGAAAATCGCGGTTCAGTGCGTATCTGTTGTTCAAAATTAAGCGTCGAGAGAGCGTCCAAAACAAGCTGTTTGCCAGAAGATGTTGACGTAATCTCATTCCAGTTGTTTTCTGTGAAATTGATATCGCCTATTATTAAAATGTTAAGGGCATTAAACTGTTGATTTTCCTATTTCAAGAACGACAGCCGCTTGAATGATTTGCACGTGTCCCAACAGAACAAACTTTTCTCAGAGGCACCGTAAATTCAGCAAATTTTCAGTGGATTTTCACACAGGAGGTGAATTGTTAGGCAATCAGGAAAACGTGATTGTATTTCACCTAATGAAATGTATGTGGATGCACCTATTAACAAACTTCCATGCCTTGACATTCCTTAATTGCTCATTCTGTCTTATCTAAAAATATCAAAGTCTGGAAGGAAAATACCCGTATCGCTGATGCTTTCTGTAAACCACGTTTCTCTAAAGCACAAGGCATTGTATTGATTTGATATTCGAATGACTTTCGATAAATTTGTTTTCCAATGGTAGTGAAGTAAGCTGCGTTAAGCAGAATTTTAAACAAATTTTAAAAGTAATTCCTCCTGACTTTCAGCTTCAATTGAATTCTCTGTGGTCCATTTACCAATTTAGTCGACAAAGAGTAAGCTTTCTCAAATTTGTAGACTCTAGGAATCCGAGCCTGATTAATTCCCGCCTTCTTAAAATTGCTTTGTTTTTTGTATAGTTTCCTCTGTTGTTAATTGTTGACTTAGAAAGATTGAATGAAATAATGTCTTGAGTTTCAGTGCAGATGAAAAAATGCGTCTCTTTTGCCAGACGTTTGGAAGTTTCAGAAGAATTGCAGGTTCTCTGTCACCGCAAAATTGGCCAGCAAGAACGATGTCGTTGATGGCCAACAAGAACAATGTTTCTGTCTAGCTCTAGGTTATTTATTGTCGCTTACAGGTAATCCTCTAATTCTGATTCCATCTATGGTTTCAACAAGAATGCCTGACTTTACATCTTTCACACATGGTTTTCCGTATCAGTGGGCTGGCTCTGGTTGGAAATAGTGGCCTTGAAACTCAGGAAAACTTTATCTCTTATACTTTTTCCTTTACGTCGCTCATTTTAAATTCAGCTTTTAAATTTGTTTTGCGGATAAAGCTTGCAATAAACAACCGCTTCCTGAGATTGTTCAGAAAAACTAATGATGTGAGCCGGGACGTCAGCGACAAAAATGCAGAATCTTTTCCATTCACGAAGGATATTGATAACTACTTCATACTCTCAGTAGACCACACAATGAAGGTTTGGTAATTTTTCTAATACGTCGATGAGTTTTATAATTTCCGGTGGGTAATTTTGTTTGGTTCTGTAGTATGGGGAGATCGTGATATTGATGACGTAGCGGCAAATTGATAACTTTCAGCGTTTTCAAGTCTATCAAGCTCTTTTATTTTTTAAGCTTATTGACTGAAAATAATCAGTGAAATTCCACTCAATGAATGACTTGGGATTTAACTTAAGCCCGGGCGAGGAACAAACAAAATCATCAAAGTCAGCACAATTTTTGTTATTGGAGGGCTTCAGTGGAGTTTTATACTGAATTTGCACCGATTATTTTAAACATAAAATGGGAAACATTTCAGATTCGGTTGAACATTTTTTTTGGTCCGTTTACCATTTTAATGGATATGGAGTAAGCCATCTTGACTTCGTAGTCTATTGGGATACGAGTCTGACTAATTTGCGCCCTCTTACTAGTCCTTTGTTTGTTTTTTTGGGTTCCTCGTTAGTTAATTGTCGATTGAGAAAGATTGAATGCATTAATGTCTTGAGTTTCATCGCAATTGAGATGAGCCTCTTTGCCACAGTTTTGGATTCTTCAAAAGAAATGTACGTTTTCTATCATTGCAAAAATGGCCAGGAAGAACGATGTCGATGATTTCGACCTTTTAATTCAGGATGAGCTAATATTTTTCGATTCTCGGCAATATCATGCTCCTGACGAGCTCTATCGTTCTTGTTGGCGCTTTCAGGCACTCCTCTAATTCTGATTCCGTCTGTAGTTTCAACAAGTTTGCCGGTTTTATATCTTTTACGCTTGAGTTGTTCGTATCAGTTTGCTGGCTATGGTCGGAGAAGATAGCCTTGGAAATCAGAAAAGATTTTCGCTTAATGTTTTTTTCCTTGAAGTCGCTCACTTCAGCTTCAATTATAGAAGTCTTTTTGCTGATGAAGCTTGCAATAACTTTTAAAAAATTCTGCATGAGTTTGCTCAGAAAAGCTAATTGTATGAGCCTGGATGTCAAGAACGAAAATGCAGGGTCTTTGCAATTCACGAAAGAAAATGACAGATACTTCTCACCCTCAGTAGACCACACAATGAAGGTTTGGTAGTTTTTCTAATGCGTCCATGAGTTTTATAACTTCCATTGGGTCATTTTGGTTGGTTTTGTAATATGGGGAGATCGTATTATTGATGAGGTAGCGCCAAACTGGTAATTTTTAGCGCTTTCAAGTCTTTCAAGCTCTTTTAATTTTTCCAGCTCATTGACTGAATATAATCACTGATTTTCCACTCAATGACTGATTTGGATTCAACTTCAGCTCAGGCGAGGAACAAAAATCTATTCGGAGGGCTTCAATGGAGTTTTATAGGGAACTTGCACCAATAATTTTTGTGGGAAAAAATATCGTTATCATAATGAGGGAGAAGTTTCAGAATTGTTGGAACTGTTTTTGGTGCATTTACCAATTTACTGCATACAGAGTAATTTCGTCTCAACTATTTAGGATCTTGGGTTCCGTGTCTGACTAATTACCGCATTTTTACTAATGCTTTTTCAGCTTCCTCTTAGTTAGTTGTCGAATGAGATAGATTGAAAGCTTGAATGTCTTGAGTTTCATTGCAGATGAGAATATTCCTCTGTTTTGCCAGGCATTTGGAAGTTTCAAAAGAATTGTAGGTTTTCTATCATTGCGAAATTGGCCAAGAAGAACGATGTCGTTGACCTCGGCTTGTACTTCAAGATCATATTTGTGACTGGCTCTAGATTTTTTTATGGGCGCTCACAGGCACTTCTCTAATTCTGATTCACTCTATGGTTTTAACAAGTATGTCTGTCTTTAAATCTTTTACGCTTTGCTTCTCCGTATCACTGGGCTGGCTGTGACCGGAAATGGTAGCCTTGCTAGTCAGGAAAACTTTTTTCCCTCACTTTTTTCCTTCAAGTCGCTCATTTTAGCTTCAGTTTTTAAATTTGTTTTGCTGATGAAGCTTTCTATAAACAACTGCTTACTGAGATTGATCAGAAAAACTAATGATGTGAGCCGGGACGTCAGCGACAAAAAGCATAATCTTTTCAATTCACGAAGGATATTGATAGCTAATTCAAACTTTCAGTAGACCACACAATGAAAGTTTGCTAGTTTTTCTAATGCGTTGTTGAGTTTTATAATTTCCGGTGGGTCATTTTGGTTAGTTCTGTATTATGGGGAGATCGTGTTATTGATGACGTAGCGGCAAATTGATAACTTCTAGCGTTTTAAAGTCTTTCAAGCTCTTTTTTGTTTTTTAAGCATTTTGACTGAAAATAATCACTGATTTTCCACTCAATGACTGATTTGGGTTCAAATTCAGCTCAGACGAGGAACAATCAAAATCTTTAATGTCGGCAAAATATTTTAATCGGAGGGCTTCAATGGAGTAATATAGGGAACTTGCACCAATAATTTTTTTGGGAAAAACCTATCACCACCAAAAAGTGGGAAAAATTTCAGATTTGTTGGAACTGTTTTTGGTGCATTTACCAATTTACTGTATATAGCGTAATTCCTTCTCAACTTTTTAGGATCTTGGGATCCGTGTCTGACTAATTACCGCATTTTTACTAATGCTTTTTTGCTTCCTCTTAGTTAGTTGTCGAATGAGATAGATTGAAAGCTGGAATGTCCTGAGTTTCATTGCAGATGAGAATATGCGTCTATTTTTCCAGACATTTGGAAGTTTCAAAAGAATTGTAGGTTTTCCATCATTGCCAAATTGGCCAAGAAGAACGATGTCGTTGATCTCGGCTTGTACTTCAAGACCATATTTGTGACTGGCTCTTGATTTTTTTATCGGCGCTCACAGGCACTTCTCTAATTCTGATTCACTCTATGGTTTTAACAAGTATGTCTGTCTTTAAATCATTTACGCTTTGCTTCTCCGTATCACTGGGCTGGCTGTGATTGGAAATGGTAGCCCTGCTAGTCAGCAAAACTTTTTTGCCTCACTTTTTCCTTCGAGTCGCTCATTTTAGCTTCAGTTTTTAAATTTGTTTTGCTGATGAAGCTTGCTATAAACAACTGCTTCCTGCGATTGATCAGAAAAACTAATGATGTGAGCCGGAAGGTCGGCGACAAAAAACATAATCTTTTCAATTCACGAAGGATATTGATAGCTAATTCAAACTCTCAGTAGACCACACTATGAAAGTTTGCTAGTATTTCTAATGCATTGGTGAGTTTTATAATTTGCGGTGGGTTATTTTGGTTGGTCCTGTATTATGGGGAGACCGTGTTATTGATGACGTAGCGGCAAACTGATAACTTCTAGCGTTTTCAAGTCTTTCAAGCTTTTTTTAAAGCATTTTGACTGAAAATAATCAGTGAATTTCCACTCAATGACTATTTGGGATTTAACTTAAGCCCAGGCGAGGAACAGTCAAAATCCCCAAAGTCAACGGAAAAGTCTAATCGGAGGGCTTCAATGGAGTTTTATAGGGAACTTGCACCATCAATTTTTGTGGGAAAACCTATCGTTATCATAAAGTGGGGAAAGTTTCAGATTTGTTGGAACTTTTTTTGGTGCATTTACCAATTTAATGTATATAGAGTAATTTCGTCTCAGCTTTGTAGGATCTTGGGTTCCGTGTCTGACTAATTACCACATTTTTACTAATGCTTTTTCAACTTCCTCTTAGTTAACTGTCGAATGAGATAGATTGAAAGTTTGAATGTCTTGAGTTTAATTGCAGATGAGAATATGCGTCTATTTTGCCAGACATTTGGAAGTTTCAAAAGAATTATAGGTATTCTATCATTGCGAAATTGGCCAAGAAGAACGATTCCGCTGATCTAGGATTGTACTAGAAGATCATGTTTCTGACAAGTTCTAGGTGTCTTATCGGCACTTACAGGTAGTCGTCTAATTCTGATTCCCTCTGGGGTTTCAACAAGAATGGCTGGTGTAAAATCTTTCACACTTTGGTTGTCCGTATCTTTGGGCTGGCTGTGATTGGAAATGGTAGCCTTGCTAGTCAGGAAGACTTTTTTCCTCACTTTTTCCTTCAAGTCGCTCATTTTAGCGTGAGTTTTTAAATTTGTTTTGCTGATGAAGCTTTCTATAAACAACTGCTTCCTGAGATTGATCAGAAAAACTAATGATGTGAGCCGGGACGTCAGCGACACAAAATTATAATCTTTTCAATTCACGAAGGAAATTGATAGCTAATTCAAACTCTCAGTAGACCACATAATGAAGGTTTGGTAGTTTTTCTAATGCGTCGATGAGTTTTATAATTTCCGGTGGGTCATTTTGGTTGGTTCTGTAGTATGGGGAGATCGTGTTGAAGATGCGTAGCGCTAAATTGATAACTTTTAGCGTTTTCAATTCTTTCAAGCTCTCTTTTGTTTTTTTTAAGCTTTTTGACTGAAAATAATCAGTGAATTTCCACTCAATGACTGATTTGGGATTTAATTTAAGCCCAGGCGAGGAACAGTCAAATTCTTCAAAGTCAACATGAAATTCTAATTGGAGGGCTTCAATGGAGTTTTATAGGGAACTTGCACCAATAATTTTAAACATAAAGTAGGAAAAATTTCAGATTAGTTTGAACTGTTTTTAGTGCATTTACCAATTTACTGTACATATAGTAAGCCGTCTCAACTTCAGCTCTTGGGTTCCGTGTCTGACTAATTACCAAGTTTTTACTAATAATTGGTTGTCTTAGCTTCCTCTTTTGTTAATTTTCGATTGAGACGGATTGAATGCACGAATGTCTTGAGTTTTATTGCAGATGAGGAGATGAGTCTCCTTTGCGCGACCTTTGGAGTGTTCAGAAGCATTGAACGTCTCCTATTATTGCAAATTTTGTAAAGAAGAACGATGTCATTGATTTCGGCTTGTACTTCAAAATGAGCAATTATCTTAGCACAATAATGTTTCTGATGAGCTCTAGGGTTCTTGTCGGCGCTTACAGGTACTCTTCTATTTCTGATTCCGTCTGCGGTTTCAACATATATGCCAGGCTTTGTATTTTTTACGCTTTAATTGTTCGTATCATTTGGCTGGCTCTGGTTGGAAATGGTATCCTTGGAAGTCCGGAAAAATTTCATTTCTTCTCTTTTTCCTTTAAGTCGCTCATTTTAGCTTCAGTTTTTATATTCGTTTTGCTGATGAAGCTTGCAATAAACAAATGCATCCCGAGATTGCTCAGAAAGGCTAAGGATGTGAGCCATGACGCCAACAACAAAAATGCAGAGTCTTCTTAGTTCACGAAAGATATTGATAGCTACTTCACACTCTCAGTAGACCACACAATGAAGGTTTGGTAGTTTTTCTAATGCGTCGATGAGTTTTAGAATTTTCGGTGGGTCATTTTGGTTGGTTCTGTAGAATGGTGAGATCGTGTTTTTAATGACGTAGCGGCAAATTGATAACTTTCAGCGTTTTCAAGTCTTTCAAGCTCTCTTTTGTTTTTTAAGCTTTTTGACTGAAAATAATCAGTGAATTTCCACTCAAAGACAGATTTGGGATTTAATTTAAGCCCAGGCGAGGAACAGTCAAATTCTTCAGAGTCAACTCAAAATTCTAATCGGAGGGCTTCAATGGAGTTTTATAGGGAACTTGCACCAAAAATTTTAAACATAAAGTGGGAAAAGTTTCAGATTCGTTTGAACTGTTTTTGGTGCATTTACCAATTTACTGTAGATATAGTAGGCCGTCTCAACTTCAGCTCTTGGCTTCCGTGTCTGACTAATTACCGCGTTTCTACTAATGCTTGGTTTTCTTAGCTTCCTCTTTCGTTAGTTGTCGATTGAGACAGATTGAATGCACGAATGTCTTGAGTTTCATTGCAGATGAGGAGATGAGTCTCCTTTGACCGACCTTTGGAGTGTTCAGAAGCATCGAACGTTTCCTATTATTGCGAATTTTGTAAAGAAGAACGATGTAAATCTTTTTGGCTTGTACTTCAAAATGAGCAATTATCTTAGCAAGATAATGTTTCTGATGAGCTCTAGGGTTCTTGTCGGCGCTTTCAAGTACTCCTCTATTTCTGATTCCGTCTGCGGTTTCAACAAATATGGCAGGCTTTGTATTTTTTACGCTTTAATTTTTCGTATGATTTGGCTGGCTCTGGTTGGAAATGGTATCCTTGGAAGTCCTTATCAGCTATTCCTTGTTGGAAGTTCTTATTAGCTTGGATAGTCCTTATTTCCTCACTTTTTCCCTTAAGTCGCTCATTTTAGCTTCAGTTTTTATATTCGTTTGCTGATGAAGCTTGCAATAAACAAATGCGTCCTGAGATTGCTCAGAAAGGCTAAGGATGTGAGCCTTGACGCCAACAACGAAAATGCAGAGTCTTCTTAGTTCACGAAAGATATTGATAGCTACTTCACACTCTCAGTAGACCAGACAACGATGGTTTGGTAATTTTTCTAATACGTCGATGAGTTTTATAATTTCCAGTGGGTCTTTTTGGTTGGTTCTGTAGAATGGTGAGATCGTGTTTTTAATGACGTAGCGGCAAATTGATAACTTTCAGCGTTTTCAAGTCTTTCAAGCTCTCTTTTGTTTTTTAAGCTTTTTGACTGAAAATAATCAGTGAATTTCCACTCAATGACTGATTTGGGATTTAATTTAAGCCCAGGCGAGGAACAGTCAAATTCTTCAAAGTCAACATGAAATTCTAATTGGAGGGCTTCAATGGAGTTTTATAGGGAACTTGCACCAATAATTTTAAACATAAAGTAGGAAAAATTTCAGATTAGTTTGAACTGTTTTTAGTGCATTTACCAATTTACTGTACATATAGTAAGCCGTCTCAACTTCAGCTCTTGGGTTCCGTGTCTGAATAATTACCAAGTTATTACTAA
Organism: Convolutriloba macropyga; assembly: GCF_964194025.1. Classification (NCBI taxonomy): domain Eukaryota; kingdom Metazoa; phylum Xenacoelomorpha; order Acoela; family Convolutidae; genus Convolutriloba; species Convolutriloba macropyga. The sequence continues at coordinate 47,741,382 of NC_134477.1, forward strand.
CACTGGTAACTTCTAGCGTTTTCAAGTCATTCAAGCTTTTTTACTTTTTAAGCTTAATGACTGAAAATAATCAGTGAAATTCCACTCAATGTCTGATTAGGGGTTCAAATTCAGCCCTATTAAGGACCAAACAAAATCATCAAAGACACCACAATCTTCTGATCGGAGGGCTTCATTGGAGTATTATTGAAAATTTCCACTAGTAATTTTGAACATAAAGTGGGGAAAAGCTTCTCATTTTTGTAGGCTCTTGGGTTACGTGTCTGACTAATTACCGCTTTTTTACTAATGCTTTTTTAGCTGCCTCTTAGTTAGTTGTCGAATGAGATAGATTGAATGCTTGAATGTCTTGAGTTTCACTGCAGATGAGAATGTTTGTCTCTTTTGCCAGACGTTTGGAAGTTTCAGAAGAATTGTAGGTTTTCTATCATTGCAAAATTGGCCAAGAAAACCGATGTCGCTGATCTCGGATTGTACTTCAAGATCATGTTTCTGACAAGTTCTAGGTGTCTTATCGGTGCTTACAGGTAGTCGTCTAATTCTGATTCCATCTGGGGTTTTAACAAGAATGGTTGGTGTAAAATCTTTTACACTTTGGTTGTCCGTATCATTGGGCTGGCTGTGATCGGAAATGGTAGCCTTGCTAGTCAGGAAAACACTTTTTTTTAAGTCGCTCATTTTAGCTGCAGTTTTTCAATTTGTTTTGTTGATGAAGCTTGCTATAAACAACTGCTTCCTGAGATTGATCAGAAAGGCTAATGGTTTGAGCCTGGAAGTCAACGACAAATACGGAGAGAGTTCTCAGTTCACCAAAAATATTGGTAGCTGCTTCAATCTCGCAGCAACAACAAAATTAAGGTTTGGTAGGTTTTCTACTCTGATCGCTGAGTTTTATAACTTTCAGTGGGTAACTTTGGTTGGTTTGTAAAACGAGGAGATCTTTTGATGACGTAGCGTTTTTTTCCATTCAGTGATTGATTTGGAGTTCAAACTCAACTCAGCTCAGGCGAGAATCAAACATTATCATCAAGGTCAGCAAATTCTTCTGTTGGGAGGGCTTCAATGGAGTCTTACTGGGAATTTTAAGCAATAATTTTAAGAATTTAGTGGGAAAAAATAAATAAAATAAACAAAAGAAGTACAAATTGAGAACTGATTGAACTGCTGAGTCCAGATGATGTCCAGATTTGGGGAAGTACAGCCAGGAACACGAGTTGTGTTGAGCTATATCTGAGTTCCAGAAGAGCGCTGCTATCAAAAAACAAAATGGGGGCGACCAAGGCTGCCCCGAAAATTTTTTAGCTAAAGTTTCTATTATACTCTGTTCATTTCACACTGATAATGATTTTCGTTTTTACGCTGGCAAACAATAGGAAACTGTAAACACTGCTGATTTTTAGAAAACTGGAGAGATTTCTACGATCATAAAAACCTGCGATAAGCGGCAATGCCTTTGAGATGTTGGGAGAGGCTTTATGAGTGAAATTTTTTAAATTCTTTCAGTAGAGCACTTCCTTAAGAGTGATCAGCCAACTTCACAGTTTTGGGATTCAGGTATTTTGTCCGTGAGCTTCCTAGAAAAATTTTTTCTTGGCGTCTTCTTCTCTTGACTTGAAGACGTTTATGTGCTTTGAATTTCTGAAGAAACTGATAAGCAAACCTAACTTTCACGGATCATACATAGTGATTATTTCTGTAAAACGATGCCAGGTCCACTGGGGGCAGAGGATATGCTGTCATTAACCTGTGTTCATTATAAGGGGGGAAGTAATTTACAGAGCTTAACAAGTTTTCTTAAAGGTAAATTTCTTTCTTTTTGCAGTGTGACCTTTTGATTTTATTGGTAAAATTCTGAATGGCCGCCGCCCACCACTACAGCTTTGCGGGCATACAAAATTGAAGACCCCTGGTGCACGTGCCAGTTTCTTCAGTGCGAACTATTAATTATTTTGGCAATTTTTGCACAGCTGCCGCCCTCCCCACCACAACTTTTTGGGCATAAATAATTTACGCCCCTCGATGCACGTGCCATTTTTCACACGTAACGTGTTATATAGCAACAGGATCTGTTCTGTTCCCCTGCAGTAGCTTAGTGGTCATGCAGTTTTTACGAGCCCCTGGTTGAAGTGCCGTTTTTTACATAGTAACATGCTATATAACAACACATCGAATTGTAATTGCAGGCAAAGAAAATGCGGAGGGAATTAAATAGAACCTAGAAAAAGACGTTATAATTGGGAACATTAAAACATTGAGCGTCGGGGGCTAAACAATAGATACAAATTTTTTAGAAAATGTTTCTAACATTTATAAGGACAATTTCGGGCTAAAAGTTTATTGAATGCTTTCATTTGCATTTTCAGTGATTTCTGTTTTGTTTCGTTTCTTTTGTTGGTCCCGTTACTTGCCAATATTTTGTGTTGCTCTACCGATCAACTAAATGTGTTCTTCGATAAGTTCATTTATCTTTATCAGCAATTTAAGAAAAAGAAAAACTTAAGTAGTTTCAGACTAATACGAAATTTGGAGTAGCCCAAATGGCCCCTCGATTATGGTTTTGATACTTGGTGCCAGTCCAGTGAATCTTGCACTTGAAACAAATCTTTCGAAGCAAAAAAGGGTTGCCGATTATCTAAGAAACCAGATTGTTTCCGATAGTTGAGCCAACTTCCACTCCGACACGAAAAATTAGAGGAAAGTTGTCCAGAATTTTATACAACTTCTCGATGAGAAAACTGTAATTGTGTAACATAGCGTCATACATAACAGCATTACAGTCACATCTTTTGATCCCCTTTGAATTCCTCCAAGCGGTATGAAACTCGTTGGGATCACACGTTCAATAGCAGGTGTTGTGTACTGTGAACATGAAGGCTCCAAAAAAGTTCCAAGCAATCTGAAAAAAATGCAGATCCTTGTTGTGCACGTTATCAAAGACCTGATCTCCAACGAAAAATTTTCAACTGATTGTCGAGTACTACGAGCTGCATCATGGGGACCAACTCAAATTTCATAGTCTTGAAGTTTTTTAAATAGCGGCAAAGACCTGTTTCGAGCAACATTAATATGAACCTTGAACCAGAATGTGATGAGCTCAGTCAAATTGATTTGAATGGTAACAAAGAACTCCGGCCCCTAGCAACGCCTCTTTCCAAAATTATAGTGGAATATTAAAAGCCAGATAGTTTCATCAGATGAAAGACCATAGAAAAACTCAACGAGAAGCTCAAGAATGAAACACAAGAAAAAATATGCGATGATCTAGAGAACATGAAGCGAAGAATAACCGATTTGGTAGACAGAGCTTGAAACGAAATGCGAGAAAACTGACAAAGTTACGCTGCACCAATTTTCACAAAGTCTCAAACTTACAACGAACTCGTGGCCAGCAGAACAAACAAAAGATCGGACGAAAAAACAGTAATTGATTAAAAATACAAGGCATGAGATGAAAGAGCAGGTCTGAAAATCTCAACCCAACAACGGAGGTTGTGAATTCATGATGACATTGGCGTTAAAGAGACAATCCATAAACTGAAACGACTCTGGAAATTCACGACCATAGGAAAAGAAAGCCATGATGCTTGAATCTTTTTACGGTGTACGAAGCAAGGCTAGAACATGCGAGAGCACCAAAAATGGAAATAACTCTTTGATTGAGCACTATCGAAAAGAGATGCTCTGAATGAAAACATTTGCCTGAAAAAAATGAGGAGAACTCATTTGACGAGAAGTACAGCCAGAAAATCTTGAATTTTACAAAAAAGGAGATAAATAAATCATTGGATGGAACCCAGGAAAAAAGGGCTTCATGATGCGAGAAAACGCAACTTATATTGAAAAGATTTTTCTTCTTGACTTTCTTGCGTTGTTCGTGTGCCCTTTTTTCGGTTCATCGTTTTTTGAAGTGTCGTGTTGCATATTGGGGAAATGCAAGAAGACACTCAAGGCTCGTTGCTCTTGGTTGTGGGACTGATGAAGCGTGCGAGACATTTCAGCAACCGTTTAAGAAGTTTTCTCATAAAGGCCAATGATATGAATCGGGACGTCAACGACAGGAGAGCTGACCTTTTTCAGTTCCCAAAAAATATTGGTAACTCTATTACGCTCGCAGTATAAAACACAAGATTTGGGTAGATTTTTGAATGCTTTAATGAATTTAACAATTACCGGTGGGTTTTTCGGTTGGTTTTGTAGTTTGGCGAGATTGTTATACTGATGAGGTTGCTCCAAAATATTACATTTAGCTCTTTCAAGTCTTTGAAACACTTTTATTATCTTTGCCTCATTGGACTGACGATAACTGGTGATACATTTCCTCCTAATGACCGAAGTTGACTAAGCAGCAAGGTGAATGTGAATTGAAGAGGTACAGCCGGAGACACCAGCTAGGTTGAGGTATATCTGGTTTCCAGAAGACTGTTGCTATCAGAAAGCAATGATGGGGCCACAACGGCTGCCCCGCGAACTAATTTTCTAACCAAAATTTCTATTTGATAATTCTATGTCACACTGAAACTGAAACTTTTCTTTCACACAGCCAGGCAATAATAAATTTTGCACACTGCCAAATTTTAGGAAAATTGGGGAAATTTCTCCGATCTTTAAAACCTGCTATAAACGACAATTCATTTGGCTTTTCGAAAAGGTGTTTGAGAGAGAACTTTATAAAAATTTCCAGTTGAGCACCTCCTTAAAAGGGATCAGACATCTTCAAATTTTTGGTATTCATGTACTTTTTTCGAGAGCTTCTAGAACAAAAATATCTGGACGTTTTTTGTTTTTGACTTGAACAGGTTTGTGTGCTGCAAAACACTGATATGCCAACTGAAACGGAATTTTCCCGCGCCATACACAATAAATCATCCTGTATAACTGTTTCACGTCCACTGGGGGCAAAACGTATGCTGTGCACGAGCTGTGGTGGTTATAAGGGGGGAAGTAGTTTACACAGATTAACAACTTTTTTTAAAGGAAACATCTTTTTCTGCAGTTTGACCTAATATTTTTTGGCTATTTTGTTGCGTGGCCGCTGCCCACTACTACAGCTTTGTGGGCACACAAAATTTAGGACCCCTGGCACGCGCGCCATTTTTTCAGTGTGAATTTTTAATTTTTTGCAATTTTTTGCACAGCAGCGGCCCTCCCCACCACATGGGCATATATAATTTTTTGGGCATAAATAATTTATGCCCCTTGGTGCACGTGCCGTTTTTCACACTTGTAGAGCTTAATGTCATGCAGTAGCTTAATGGTCATGCAAGTTTTACGATCTCGAGGAGTAATTTCCGTTTTCCACATATAAAAGTGCTTTATAACAACACATCGTATTGTAATTGGGACCTAGAAAACGCGGGGGAAACAAAATAGATCCTAGCGACACGCATTTTAATTGGGGGCATAAAAGACATTGAAGGCGGGGGGGGGGCTAAACAAAAGATGCCATTTTTTTCAAGCAAATGTTTGTTTCTATCACTTAAAAGGACAATTTTGGGCTAGAAAAATAATTTTTTTTGACTTGCGTTTTTAGTGTCCTCTGTTTTATTTTGTTTCTACTGTTGGTTTCAATACATGCCAGTGGTTTGTGCTGCTAATTTGATCGAATAATTTTGTTCTCTGATATTTTCAGGTTGCTTTAGCAGCAATTTAAGAAGAAGAACCTATATAGTTTCAGATTGAAACGAAATTTAGTGTAGCCTTGATGGCACCTCGATTATGGTTTTGATACTTGGAGCCAGCCAAGCGTATTGTGTTCTTCCACGAAAAGTTCCGAAGCTGAAAATAGTTGCCGATTGTCTAAGAGATAACCTTGTTTCAAGAGTTGAGCCAACTTCCACTCCGACACGAAGAACTAGAGGAAAGTCTTCCAAAATTTTCTAGAAGTTCTCGGTGAGGAAATTGTAATTGTGTAACATAACGTAATAAATAACAGCATTACACCCACATCTTTTGATCCCAGAATTCTTCTATTCGGTAAACCTTGTTGGCTTCTTACGTTCAATAGTAGGTGTTGTGTACTATGAACGTGAAAGTTCCCAAAACGTTCCGAGCGATCTGAAAAAAAGTGCAGATCTCTGTTGTGCACTTTGTCAGAAACCTAATATACAACGAAAAAAAGCGATCTTCAACTCGTTAACGAGTATAATGAAATGCTATACAAGTCACTGATTCTGCCATTTATACCACAAGGGTTGATTTTCAACGGAAAGCATTCACATGGAGAACCGGAAACGAGGACGGAAATTAATTCAGCAGCCTTGGACTGTTAAATTTGTTGCCTCTTCTGCTGTACATGCCAAAAATGGCCAACTGGCCCTGCCAAAACCACGGCATAAAACAAAAAATCACATTGAAACAAAAAATCTATTTGACCGAGGAGGTCAGAGAACTGAAATCTTTGATCTGCAGAAAACGCGAAAAGTACAAGAGGTAATTGAGTTCATTTGCAGAACCCGTAGCATCGCAAACAAAATTAATTGCAAAATTGACTGTGGAGGAGAAAAGGGACTGAAGAAGAGAATTCACTCAACAATGTTCAAAAATGTCAAAAATTTTATCTGCGGTAACACTATCTGCTGCAAGTGCCCTGGATGTAGAACTGTGCGCACGTTATTTTAAACAGACTCAGGGGACTAGTCCTCTCAGCATCCAGCTGACAATTTAAAAAAAACAACAGCAGCAGCAGTAGCTCTAGCTGTTTCGCATTCAAAGCTATATTCTTTGACCAATTGTTTTGCTTTCAAAAATAATGCAAGCTTGAAAAAATTGTATTGCTTAACATCGTTGGGCAAGGAACATGCTATTTTTTTGGTTCATCGCATTGTTTTGTTTTGCTAAATGTTTACAATCGATCGTCGTATTTTTGAGCAGTTAGTTGGCAATAACCAAGTACAAGGATTTTGTTTGAGCCACAGCACTTATCAGATGTAGATCCCTGATAATCGTAAGGCTCAGATATCCTCATAGAACTTGAAAACTAGATATTCAGGCTATAAACATTATTAGGAGAGTGGTATTAATAAGTTTGATTCGTTAGATTAGTTCATTATTTTTTTATGAATTAATTCATTAGTTTTTTGCTTGGGAGGTTTGAAAAATGAGCTAATTTGCTCGCTTTCCCGCAGTCATCAGTTTCTGCGCAATGAAGATCTGCTCACAACTAAAACAAGTCAGCAAGAAATCGTAGATAGAACCAAATCAGAAAAAATCAGTCATGAAAATACTTGACAAATTTTTTAAAATTATTTGAATCGCAGAGCAAAACTTCTCACTCTAGCTTCTGAGAGCGGGTCACATTTCCTAGCAAAAAATGACTGAATTATTTGATCTAAACACAAACGATAATGTTTTTGCGTTCTACAGCGATTTCTCAAACGTTTTGCCCTATACCGCTTAAAGATTTCCTCGAGAAACTAGCCATTATATGGCTGGGTGGATGCTTCCTTGAACTTCTTGTTGGTTACCTCTATGAACTACACAAGTATGTCTGACTTGACAATAAGAACTAAAAATTCTCGAAGTTACTTGCAGCGTATCTCAAGGCCCATTGCTAGAGCCACTGTTGTTCTGCAATAATGTAAACCATCTCTCAGAAATCCTCAGATTTAGCTGCACTTCCTCTTTGCGGATGGTTTGAAACGGCTGGCAGTGGGAAAAAAGTAACAAAAACATCAAACAAGATACCACTGCAATCAGAAGATGGGTAAATGAAAAGCAAAATAGACCTGACACTTTACAAGTTTTTACCTTTCAGCTTTAGAGGAAAAGGCGAATTTGAAATTTTGCCGGGAATTTTTTTCAAATTTCCTAAAGAAATCAAAGAACTTTGAGTACAATTCTGTATAAATCTCTCATAGTCAGTGGACGATGATCACCAACTGAGCAAAACCAACGGGATACTGTACAGTGCAAGAAAAAACACAGTGTACACCGTGAAGATACCAATTAAGCTTGGGCAAAACAAGTAACTAGTTTTGCCCGTTCTACTGTACGGGATGGCTATTACCAACTTGTGGAGAACTATGAAAGATTTCAACGGAAAGCAGTGACATGGATAACTCGCAACAGAAAATGAGGTTATTTCAGCAGCCTTAGACTGTTATATGCAATGCCTCATCCGCTGTTCATGTCAAAAATGAACAACTGGCCATGACGAAACTATTGAACACAACAAAAATTGGAACATTGAAAATCAAGAAATATTGGACCAACATGGTCGGAGGGCTGAAGTCTTTGATTGAGGATAGTGAGAATAAAACAGGCGAGAAATTCTTTCACGGAACCTGTAGAATCATGAACAGAATGAATTACAAAACTGACTTTGAAAGAGAAACAGACTGAATAAGAGAATTTGCTCAACCGTGTCAAAGAATGTCAAAAGAAATATTTGCGGCAACACTATCTGCTAATGGCAAGTTGCAACTGCGACTGCAAGAGTTGCAGAAATTTGTGCAAGTTTTTTCAAACAGACACAGGAGACTAGTCCTCTCAGCACTCAGCTGACATTTTTATACAACAACAGCAGCAGCTCTAGCTTTTTCGCAATCAAAGCTATCTTCTTTGACCAACTGTTTTGCTCTTAAAATTATTGAACCCATGAAAATGTTGACATTTCCGCCGTCATCCAAATTCAATTCAAATATTCTTCTCTTTAGGCAGTGAAGATCTAGTTGTGGCAAAAGCAAAGCGGCAAGAAATCATCGAGAAAAACAAATCCACTAAAATCAATCTTTTGAATACCCGGCAGAAATTTTTCAGGAAAAATCATCTGAATATGAGAACAAATCTTTTCACACTAGCTTCTGAAAGCGAATCATCGATTTGCCTAATGCTCTACCGCTTTCAATATATAAATTTGATCTAAGCGACCTAGAGTTCAGGGATAGGCAATATCAGTTATGGACGGAGAAAAAAAGTGCACTTCAAAAGTCGCTGCGGTAAAAGCTCAGGTGAACATGCATTGTGCCAAGTATGGGTATATACATATGCGTCGCAATCTTATCAATCTTCTAGACAAACTACACCATGATGTTCAAACCATGATGTTTTGCTTATGCTCAAGTATAGAACAAAAACCCCAAAAATTTTTTTTTATGGCGGGAAATGAATTCATTTACGGAACCTGTAAAATTGCAACGAGAATGAATTGCAAACTTTACTTTGGAAGAGAAACAGAACTGAATAAGGGAATTCGCTTAACCATGTTGAACAATCTCAAAATAATTATTTGCGGCAATACTATCTGCTAATGGAAAGGTTGCTGCGACTGCCAGAGGAGCAGAACTGCGTACACGTTATTTGAAACAGACTCAAGTGACCAGTCCTTTCAGCTTTCAGCTGAAAAAATAATACAACAGCAACAACAGCTCTAGCTTTTTTGCAATCAAGGCTATTTTTTTTGACCAACAATTTTGCTCTTCAAATTATTGAACCCATTAAAATATTGATATTTCCGCCGTCATCCAAAATCATTTCAAATATTAGACTCTTTGAGCAATGAAGATATAGGTGTGGCAAAAGCAAAGCGGCAAAAAATTATCAAGAAAACCAAAGTCGATAAAATCAGTCTTTTGAATACCCGGCATAATTTTTTCCTAGACAAATTACACCATGATTTTCAAAGCAAGCCCTACTTTCAGCAGCTCTAGCTTTTTCGCAATCAAAGCTATCTTCTTTGACCAACTGTTTTGCTCTTAAAATTATTGAACCCATGAAAATGTTGATATTTCCGCCGTCAGCCAAATTCAATTCAAATATTCTTCTCTTTAGGCAGTGAAGATCTAGTTGTGACTTCAAAACTCCCCGCAGTAAAATTTCTATAAACATGCATTGTGCCAAGTGTGGGTATATACATTTGCGTCGCAATCATATCAATCTCCTAGACAAATTACACCATGATTTTCAAAGCAAGCCCTACTTTCAGCTGCTCGAAGGCGAAACAGGTTCGAGTTACTCAACCATTGTCGATGAGGCAAGACTTAATATTAAAGCCACCTTCGATTTTCGATACTGCTTTCTCTGCCTCAAAGGGTGTCAGTTGTTAGAAAAAAATAAAGCAACGCTAAATTTGTCTTCTGCCATTCTTCATGAGGTACGGTTTTATGTTGTGAGTAGTGGGAAAAAGGGGGTATTCCGTCACTTCCTAATCGGAAGATGACTAATACCACCCCTTTTCCCCACTACTCTATATACTCACTACTTGCTTATACCCCCATTTTATTCACTACTATATATTAGCTCTATATTCACTTCTCTTATATTTAAAATCTATCCTTTCTTTTCTCACTTAGTGCAATCTACTAGTGTCGAGTTAAGCTGGTATTTAACTTTTATCAGACGGATAGTTTGGGTTCTATCCCCACCGACTCCGGTGGACGTATCCCAGATACTAGTATAAAACTAATGAGACCGGGTAAAAAGCACGTAAAACCAATATGCGAAAAACTTGAATAAAAAACCAGCTTAACTCTTTTATAACTTTTTTAAATTTTGCTAATATTTTGCGAATCACTCTTTAAGAGCGATTCACTCTTTTCGGGGTGATTCCTAAGTAGGGAGATCGCTCTTTTTCACTCTTTAAGAGCGAATCACTCTCTTTTGATATTTTTGTTTTATTTTTTTTATACTTTTATTTCAAATTATCTAAACTCTTCGATAAATTCATATTTTCTTTTACTTTTTCTATATTTATCCCATTATTAATACGAAAAGATACAAAGTTATAATATTTACACGAACAACTTTCCTTTGTTTGGACAATAACTAAAGGACTTACAGCTCTAGGACTTTGTCTTTTATCTAATAAGCTTCTACTAAATCCTTTAGGCATATCTACATCTGGATGTTGTTTCTTTATATGAGCCCTGATCCCATCATATCTCACAACAGAAGCACAATATGGACATTTAATATTAGCTGAAGTACAACTTCTACATGTATACTTACTCTCATCAAATTCAATTAGTGGTTTTACATAATTACACTTATTGCAACATCAAGTTAATACTTCTGAGCTTGGGCTTGGGTTTGGGTTGGGGTTGGGGCTAGGATTAGTGCTAGGGGCAAGGTTAGTGCTAGGGGCAAGGTTAGGGTAGGGATTAGAACCAGAACCAGAATTATAATTAGAACTAGAATTAGAACCAGAATTAGAATTAGAATTAGAACCCGAGCTAGAATTAGAATTAGAATTAGAATTAGAACTAGAGCTAGATTCATTTTTCGAGGAACAGCCCCATGCGGAAAAATTATTAGCACAAATACCACTAAGTATTATATTGCCACACATACATTTATCTCTTTTATCTTTATGACATGATCATAATGATATTATAAACAAGCAATGTTTCCGTATTTATAGTTACACTCTAAACATTTTAAAAGCATTTATAATAGGTAAAAATATAATATTAGGCTAAGCTACTTTTGATCATTTTCACTTAGTTAAATATTTAGCCATGATTTCAATTAAATATCTTTTGTATTATCTTTAGATGTGATACACTCTGCTAAACTTTTATTTCCTAACGTATTGAGTGTATTAGTTTTACATCTCTTATCTAAAATCAAATCAAGGTCTAATTCTTTTTTTATCTCTAACAAAGTTTGTAACCTCTTCCCTAATTTCTTCATTATTTATATATAGTTTGTTAGAAAAACCTACCTCCCTTTCTATTCGAAACTCCCATCTCTTCATCTATATATTCTTATTCTAGAATTTCTAAGGGTGCAATAAGTCTACGTGCCTCATTATTTAATTTCTTTTTTATATTATTATAATCATTTGTTTTGTCATAGACAGAGCTTGTTCCTATATCAGAATAATTGCTTGGTAGATCGGTGTAAACGCTTCGCGGATAGAACTTTCTCCGTGTTTCACCATCTGAATAATCATTTCTTAGATCATTTCCCAGATCAGTGGAACTGCTTAGCAAATCTTCTCCATATCCAACATTAACCAAAGTGTTTGCTCAATTCAACCTATAGCTTGCACCCATAGCCACGTGTCCAACAGTTTTTAATACTGCATTAGGATAAATATAACTAGTTATAACAAAGATCGAACATATAATTCCACCAATATTTGATAATTGCTTTAAACCATTTGCTTTAATCGTCTCTTTTGTTAAAACATCATTCTGAATTTTAATATTATTTAAAGTAAGAAGTTTATTAAAATAAAACTGATAATTATCATGATTAATAGTATTTCTATCTGTAGCATTTATCATGAGTGTTTTCATATATGCTATAAGTTCACTTACATCTTCTTTTTCTAATTTATCTTTTAAACTAAGAGCTTTTAAATCAAGGAAAGCAACTCTTGAATCATATAACATTGTTCTATTGCTATTAATAATAATAAAAGTATTTTCCTTCTTATTATATTTTTTATACCATAACGAAGCCCATCTGACATTCCATCTGTACGATTATAATGGTTACTATTTAAATCAACTAATTATTTTACTAGAGTAATGTTCACATTTATATATCTCATTAAAGTTTTTAAACAGATCAGGTCCATTATAAGTTGTTGAACAAATAGTATCACAACTCATACTTTCTGTATTAATTATTTGAGCTGGTTTTTATGACACATTATAATCATTTGAATATAACAGTTTCTACCTTCTGTGAAATAATAAGCTATATCCTTACTTAACTATCACCCATATCATCAAGTACTATTACAAATTTTTGAAAATAATGCATATTATTTTTTGTGATCATATTTATATCACATTTATTAAACCCAGTATAAAACTTATTAGACTCGGAAATTATCCAGTCTCTGTCATCTTTACATACTATAACTATATTTTTGATGGGTTTTGGTTTTGGTTTTGGTTTTGGTTTTGGACTTGATCATGATGGGTATCCAAGCATGCTTCGCCATCTTGTTCCGAATATAACTTTAAGTATTGTCTAATAAAATATGTTTTCCCTGTACCAGTTCCACCATAAACAATCTTAAGTAATGGTGACTTTTCATATTCAGATCTAACTAGACTCCTATTCATAAATCCGCTAAAGCTTTTCTCTAGTTTTGTATATTTACTCGGTATTGAATCATTTATTATAAAACAAATTATAAATATTAAAAATAAAATAAAACTACGCTACCTGTCTCCATTTTTGTATATATGAAATATAGATTTGATTTCGATTTAGATTTAGACTTAGATTTAATAAATTTATCATATAAAAATGCTTATCCTAACTTTTGAGGAATTCAATAATAAATTTAATATTGATAATAACGCTATGAGTAATATCAGAATAAAGAATATAGGAAAAGATATAAGTCTAACACCAATTGAGATGGTAATGAGAGATCTAACTCCAAATACTATCAATGACAATAATTTCAACATTATCGTAAATTTACACCCAACTGATGGTACACATTGGGTTTTAGTTATAAGAAGGGAAGATGGTCCTGTGTATTACTTTGATAGTTTTGGTGTCGAAACTCTTCCATTATTTTAGGAAGAATATGTTGATCTAGGCTCTAATGAGATAATACAAAAATATGATGAATCTTTTTGTGGGGCTTATTGTTTATACATGATCTATCTTATTGATAGGGGATTTAGAAGTAAGAGTGCTTTAAATATTCTTTTTAATCAATGTAAATATCCAGAAATATATAATGAGTGTTTTTGTTTGACATGTAGTAGAGGTGATGATAAAGATAATGTTAATGATAAAGATAAGGATAAGGATAAGGATCTACGAAGTAGCTTTGCTTATAAGGATAAGGATAATGATAATATTAATGATAATGTCATTGATAATGCCATTGATAATGATAATCAGGGAACCTGCTTTGCAGATGATAATAATGATAATAATAATGGTAATAACAATGAAAACGATAATGTTAATGATAATAATAATGATAATGATAATAATGATGATGATAATTTTATATATCTATTTGATGAAAAACATCAAAGGAGTAAATCTAATAGTAATAGCAATAGTAATAGCATTAGTAATAGTCCAACTAATAAAATATCTGTAAAGGTAAATGAAGATCTACAATCATGGCTTAATGATGATAATATAATTACTGAAGCCGCATTCGCAGATAACTCTAGATGTATAATATCTGGTCCTAGTGAAAGTGGTAAGGCATTCTTAATAAAAAAACTAATTCCAGCTAGTATATACTTTGATAAGCTATACATCATTGGACCTCCTGGTGATCAATACAATGGTTTAGAGAAGATAAACAATAAAGCAGATATAGAATTTATTAAAGATATAAAAGATTCACCATCTCCCTGTCAACTACCCAAAGACTTAAAGAAACTAAAGATATTCGATGATGTTAGAGTCAAAGAATCAGTTATTAATGAATACTTTTGTAGAGGTAGACATAATAACTGTAATATGATAAAGCTTAATCAAAACCTGTTCTCTCTGGATAGGCAGAGTGTTAGAGGGAATTGCAATTTATTTATTTTATTTGAACAGAGAGGTAAAGTCCTAACATCGATATATCAAGATTTCTTTAAAAATATTAAACTTAGTTATAATGATTTTGCTAATAATTGTAATAAGGTATGGAAAGAGCCTTATAATTACATTATCATTGATATAACTATGAATAAAAAAATTACTGGTAAACTAAGAATTAATTGGGATCGGAGAGTTTTGTAGTAGAAGTTGAATGGGCATAACTCAGCTACTATTTAAAAACAGATTGCAATTGAATATTATGCTAATGTTATATATGTAACTAATTATATCTAATTATATTTAAATATAACTATAGTGGAGAGGTTTCTGTTAAATTTTGTACATGATTTACATGTATAATTAGGATCAGGGGACCTGCTTTGCAGATGGCAGAGCATGACATTGGGTTTATCATAATAATGATATTGCATTTGTTCGTGTTTTTCTCTATATGTTACACTTTTATTACATATAAAACAATGGAATGGTTTACCCAAGCACCAATCACAACATTGACTCCATGGTCTTTTTTTACAACGATCACATTTAGTACTGAACATATTTTATGGGAGAAATATTATTTCAAATCTGATCAATCTATATTTATATTCATATTTATATTTATAATTATATTTATATTTATATTTATATTTATATTTATATTTATATTTATATTTATATTTGTATTTATGTTTATATTTATATTTATATTTATTTTTATATTTATATTTATATTTATATTTATATTTATATCTCAATCTATATCTATATCATGATTATACATTAAATCCAACAGACCTTCGGTCTGCTAGTTACACTAGATGTAAAATAAAACTGAATACATCACCATTAAACTCTATAGGTCTTCCATGCTCATCTTTAATATGAAACTCTATATATTCTATTCTATCTTTAGTTACATTTTGATACAAGATATTAGTTGATATAATATTTATCAAGTAACCTGGTGGTTCAGTTAAATTAAAAGTATATAATAAATCTGTATCTTTACCATTATCTTTAGCCCCAGATATAATATTACAATGAATGTTAATGGTATTGAAATCCATAATATCAACAATTTTATTTGTAGCATACTTACCTTTTGAATATATTTGTTTATGAAATCCTAGTAATGATGCTACCGAGTTTTCTACATCAAAATTAAAAGCACCGTGTGACACTTCCATTTTACATTTCATTGTATTAAAACATTATTATTTGTTTCTTGTTTTATTATATATACCATATCGGTTAACTCGTATGACCCTGGCGGTATATTAAATATTTTGGCTGCATCTACCTGATGGAAAGATTGTGGATTCGTAAATATAAACTGGTTTTTTTTCAGTTATATTAAACACCGAAGTATAAACAGATGATCTAATTAAACCCAATTTTGATGAGTTAAGTATAGTTTCACTAAAGTTAAACTTTTCTGTTGGCTTTATCATTCTAAAGTTAAGTGTATTCTCTTCTTTAGTTTTAGATAGAGTTTCATGTATCTTTTGTAGTTCCCATAAGATCAACGAAGTTGCACTTCCGGTGATTAAGTTGTCAGTCATTTTTTTAATACAAATATTAGATTAGATAAATTAAAATTAAAATTTGATCTTATAAAATGAACTTTAATTTGGATACAACTTATGGTTATAATAATGATATACATAAAAGTAAAATTATAAAATATAAACCTAATAAACTAGCAACAATGAATACGGTTAATACTGATATTAATATAATTCTCAATAGAGAAGAGATTCATTTAAATATACACGATTCATATCTAGAGATAGAGTTTTTTTTATCAGATGAAGCTGGTGGTGTATTTGCTAATGATGCTAATATCAGATTAGTTAATTAAGATATTATGGCTTTGTTTAGTTCAGTTAAGCTTGAAACTAGTGGTGGTAGGACTATTGAATATATAGATCATTGACATCCCAATCTATTGATGAATAAGTTATTAACTAGTACTGATGATGAATATGAGAGTGGTTTTGTTAGAAATATAGATAATAGGAATAGTCAACTCAAAAGTGATCATATTGCTGCACAACGGGGTCATATGTATATGATGACTAAGATGAGAGATCTAATTGGTTTTGTAAATGATTTAGAAAAGATAATATGCGGTTTAGGGTTTAAACTAATATTAAAAAGGAATAATAATGATAGAGCTCTTTATAGAAATAATGCTAATCCTGGTGCAGTTGCTAATGATGCTAACATAGAAATTAGAGATATATCATGGTGTGTACCTAGTATTGATCCTAGTAATGATAATAGAATTATTGTGCAGAAAGGATTAAGTAAAAAGAATAATGTAACTAAAAGAATAAAGAATAATGTATCAGATGAAGCTGGTGGTGTATTTGCTAATGATGCTAATATCAGATTAGTTAATTAAGATATGATGGCTTTGTTTAGTTCAGTTAAGCTTGAAACTAGTGGTGGTAGGACTATTGAATATATAGATCATTGACATCCCAATCTATTGATGAATAAGTTATTAACTAGTACTGATGATGAATATGAGAGTGGTTTTGTTAGAAATATAGATGATAGGAATAGTCAACTCAAAAGTGATCATATTGCTGCAGAACGAGGTCATATGTATATGATGACTAAGATGAGAGATCTAATTGGTTTTGTAAATGATTTAGAAAAGATTATATGCGGTTTAGGGTTTAAACTAATATTAAAAAGGAATAATAATGATAGAGCTCTTTATAGAAATAATGCTAATCCTGGTGCAGTTGCTAATGATGCTAATATAGAAATTAGAGATATATCATGGTGTGTACCTAGTATTGATCCTAGTAATGATAATAGAATTATTGTGCAGAAAGGATTAAGTAAAAAGAATAATGTAGACTTTAGTTATTATGAAAGAAAAACATTTTATAAGAATGCACCCAATGCTACTAACTTCATGTTTAGTTCATTGCCATCCTAATCTATTGATGTATCAGTAATTACCTAGTACTGTTGATGAACATGAGAGTGGTTTTGTAAGAAATCAAGGCAAAAGAGATAGTCAAATTAAAGGTGACCATATTGCCGCAGAACGAGGTCATATGTATATGATGATGAAGATGAGTGATTTATTTGGTTTTGTAAATGATTTAGAAAAGATTATATATGGTTTAGGATTTAAACTAATATATAAGGATTTAAGAAATAATAATGATAGAGCTCTATTTAGAGTTAATGCTGGTGCTGATGCAGTTGCTAATGATGCTAATATAGATATCAGAGATAAATCATGGTGTGTGCCCAGTATTGATCCTAGTAATGACAATAGAATTATTGTGGAATTATTGTGCAAAAGGTTTTAAGTAAAAAGAATAATGTGGACTTTAGCTATTATGAAAGAAAGACGTTTTATAAGATTGTACCCAATGCTACTAACTTCTTGTTTGATCTAGGTATGGAAAGTGGTATGGAAAGACCGGAACATATAATAGTTGGCTTTGAAAATAATAATGTTAATGAACAAACTCATGATGCAAGTATTTTTGATATAATGAATGTTACTGAATTTTATTGTAAGATTGGTAGCGAGTTTTATCCTGAGGATAGAATGAATAATAATTATGGTACCGATAATTATAATGAGGCTTTTAAAGAGATTGTTAGCTTTAATAAAGATTATAATGGGCTACCACATAATATAAAACCGTATATAATCCATAGAACATTAAAAGTAATTATAGAAATTATGTTTTCGATACTAGATATCAAAGTGATCATATAGGCCCACAACCAATAAAACTTAATTTTAAGTTTATTGCTGCAGTTGCAGATGTTATATGTCATGCATTAGTATTAACTAGAAAGGTTAATAGTGTGAATAGTGATGGTAATAAGATGGTTGATATCATATCATGGATATAATTTAGTTTTAATTTTATGCGAACGGACTTCGTCCGTGGCAAGCCAAGCAGTTCCTGATAATTTTTATTATAACTATTTCTTACTTGTCTTAACAAAACCTTTAGCATAAATAAAATTTAATTTCTTTTTGTTCTCTTGAGATAGACCCTTAGCTTCAAGCTTCGTCTTGGGCTTAGCTTTAGACTTACGCTTATTCATAACAATAAAAGGATTATACTTTTTAACTTCCATTATTTTTTATATATAGAAATGAGTCTTTTAAAAAAGTTCAAAACTAATTTATATTGTGTTGGTGGTAGACATTATAGTGGTTTTATTAAAATTCATGTGTTTATATCAGCTAAAGGAACTAAGATGTTTAAATGTAATTGTGTTAAGTGTAGAAGGAATAAGTCAATGACAGTATCTGATGCAACAATAGAAGCTGAGGGATTGAAAGATTTCTTTAAAAGTGTTGGTAAAGCTACAAATAACTTTGGAAAAAAAGTTGCTAACAATCCAGTAAAAGTATTTGAAAAAGCAAGTAAAATAGGAAGTGCAGCTGCAAGTAGAAACCCTAGAGCTGCTTTATCAGCCACACCTGATTTAATTAAAATTGCAACTACTGGTGAAGGTGTAAAGGTAGTACAAAAAAGATGAGGGCTATACTTAGGAAGTAAGAAGAGATAGTTTAATTATATCTATGATTATATCTATTATTATCTCTATGATTATAGCTATGATTATAACTAACAGGGAATCTGCTTCGCAGATGGTTATAGCTAGATACATCTACCAATAAATATTAATGTTAATATTATTATTACTAAACTTACTATTATTACTAAACACTAATATCTTTAGTTTAAAAAAATACTCAACTTGTTCTTCTTGTTCTTCTTATATTCTTCATATACCTTGACTAATTCATTATTTTCATCATTAGGTATTTTATTATCTTTCATTGATTTAGTATATCGTTTAATAAACTTATCACTAAACTGTTTACTTAAAATATACATTTGTGAATACTTTATAATTTTATTTCTTATTTTAGTATTAATTGTTTTCGATAATGAACCACAAACAGTTGCAGTAGCAAAAGCTGTTGGTATAGAATAAGGTAATCCTATACCTGTTAATGCAACTGATGTTGTTGTTGCCGTTGTTGCTAATGATGATAATACTATTTCTGCTATCTCAGCTACTTTAATATAATTCTTATATCTACTTAACTTCTTATTATAGTTATTAGTTTCAGTTTTATAATAATTTCTAATATCTTTTATAATGTTAATATTATTAATTTGACCAACAGCTTCAACCTGTGGAGCAGCTTCGCTGATTTCTTCACCACTCTCGTAATCAGTTTCTTCACTACTAGAATCAACTATGTGGTGGGGTGGATTTCTTCTTGGTAGTGCAAAACTGGTTTCTATTTTTCTAATAGGTTTCACCCTATTACTTCTAGTATCCCCTCTTTTTCTTTTATAGTTGATATCGCTGAGAAACAATCTTATTTTTTTCCTTCGCCTCTAATATCTTTTTCGGTTTTATCTTTATTAGTAACAAACATATTGAAAGCCCTAGAAAAAGCATACCCTCTACCTTTTACTTCTATACCATTAGGTGCTAGAGATACATCTACACCATTTATTTTAAATTTGTTTGAATTTGGATCAACGGATTTTAATTCTAATTGTTTATTTGTTTGCTTACCCATTATTAATAAAATCTCAATCATATCATTGCCTACAGTAAATGGTTTACCTCTATCATCCTTTAATGTTACGGGTGGATCAAGTGTTGGTGATAAGAGTGTTGTTCAAGAAAAATACTTTGTCTTTGGTGCTCCAAACACTTTAAAGCATTAGTATTGCCCTCGAGTGCTGCTAATGTTTGGTTTTGAAGAGCATGCATTGCTTCACCTTGAGCCTGCCATGCTTCATTGTTTTCATTTAAAGTTTTAGTAAAAGGATCAAATAGCTCTTCTATATCACCATATTATTCTTGTTGTTTTAATTTTTTTTCTAATCTATTTCTTCTGTTTTGTTGTTCTAGATTAGTTAATTTTATAAGTGTTTCGAATTCAGTCATATTTTATATAAAAAATATCATACTAAGTATGAATTAGATCTATAATTATAATAAATCATTATTTAATCTAATAGCTGCTTCTATTAATTCTCTATTACTATTTATAGTGAATTATTTAATATTATTAATCAGCTGGTCTTTCTCTTTATCCCTATATAATCGGTTCTTAACTTTAGCTAATAAACCTCTTTTAATTAGATACATGTTCTTATCGTGGGGAAAAATTTCTATCTTATTTACATAGAATCTTTTATCATCAAAACTGCTTAAACTTCTTTTACTTATCTTAATTGTAGACATGCTACTACCCACGTTTTGGATTCTGCTCTCTTCTACTACCCTTTCTTTATTATCTATTAAAGCACTATAATACTCCTCGTGCTTTCCATTGTTTTCTTTCTTTATTCCTTTCTCGTTTCCCCCATGGTTCTTTATGCTATATGTTTTTGATTTTAATACCACGAATTATTCTATTACCTTACTACCTAATTCGTCCTTAAATTTACCCAGTATCTTATTATTTGTTTTAATTGGATTATCTAGATTACTCAGATCCATGTGCTCATTGTCGACAGTGCCCTCGCTAAAATTCAACACGAAGCTATCCGTGTTCATGTGTTGTAACATTAGATCTTTAAGCGAGGGATTTAATACATTATACAAGAATTTATACATATGGAGCTTACTGAGCTCTAGTACTGTAGATCCTAAATATATCGGCTTATCATATTGTATTTCTTTCTTATAGAATTCTATTAGAGTATAGTTTTCATATCTAATTACATCTTTACATGTTGGTTTACTAACAGCTTTAAGTATTTCATAATCATTAGTTAGGATCTTCGCTTCTAAATACTTCAAGGGATTCTCACAACTTTTACCAAACAATGAGTTATTCATTAACTTGAATATGTCTTTCTCGGGTTCAGTTTTAGCTTCAGCTCTCATTTTAGTATTAAGTTCAATATAGTCTCTAATTATATAATCTTGTTTAGATTTAATTATTCTATGGGCTTTAGTAACTTTTATACCCATCATAACAACAAATTTTTACATACGATAGTTTATTGGATATTCATTTTTATTATTCTGATCTAGTATTGGTTTTTCACTTTTTGATGAGGTTGTAGGTCTTTGTTTGTATCCTAGTTCATTATTCTCTACCTCTCTGTTATGGGGTAGTAGTTGGAAGTTGCTAGTTCTCTCCTTACATTCATTAGTATATTCTAAATCACAGATAAGCCAATAGCCATAATCACTATCATCTGAAGTATTTAATTCGTTATCTAGAGTTGTATTGGAGTATTCAAAATCTTTATATGGTAGCTTTTGCATTAGTGCATAACCCTATAAATTATTAGCGTCGATGTACCAGATTAATCTTTGATCATGGGACTTCGTCCACGCTTCGCCATGCTTCGCTATAGATCGTTCATTTTGACTTCTAATATATCTATCACCCATAACATCACATAAACCACCTCTCATTGCACTAATGAAGTCTTTTAGTATTTGCTCATCTTGTATTGTGTCTAAACGTTGCTAAGTTTTAGGAAACAAACGAAGCTGTAACTTGGTAGACTAATATAATGAAGAGGATTGAGTTTATATGTATTCATGTTTAGTTTAACAAATAGATTGAAGCAGTGTCCTAATATGAATATATCATTTTCCATTTATCCTAATGTTAACTCTTTACCTGTTTTATTACTATTAGAATTGTTAAAATCATCTAATTCATCTTGGGTTGGTAATTTAGTTGTTAGTGATGATCTAAAGTCTTGTATTGATAGTTTGCCTAATTTAGTATTATAGCTATTCTCATTTTTAAAGTATTCATAAGGATATAATGTTTTATTTTTTTGTTGTAACACATTGCTATTTTATCAAGAGACTTTGTCAAGAAAGTGTAACTATTTTTAAACTTTAATATGCCTACTCTAAACATTCTAGCTTTACCATTAGTACTAAATAAGATATCAATTCTTCTCTTGCTATTATTCTGTTTAAATATCTCATTAAATATTAGATTGAAATTATAGCCTTTACCATTATGAAATATTACTGGAATGAGGTTTTGATGTTTATAGTTCAAGTTACAATTATTACATGCTGAACCTCAATATCTACCTGCTTGATGACAGTGATCTATAACATTATTAATACAGTTTTTATTACAAATGTGACATATATCATTAGCATCATGATGCAATTTATCTTCTTCTGTGAATAGCATTGCTTTGTTTATCTTAATACTATGTTTTGTTTCTATTTCTAATAAAAATCTAACATAATTTTGATGCAGTCTGGAACAAAGTATTATCTGTTATATACTTCATCTTTGCTAAGCACTTCATTTTTGCTATGCCAACTATAACCAATAGCAATACGTACATGTTCAGATATCTTATATGTATTGCTACCAATCTTTTCATCTGTTCCTTTCATGTAACATTCAATATCACTAAATATAACATTGTTCACTTCTTGTTGTCGATGTTGATTCTTGAATTTAATTTGTTTTAACTGGGGGCAAACAATCTTTGGTTTGATTTGGACACAGCATTCATGGGTTTCATATTTATGTTGAGAACTAAACCAATAGGTACATTTATCACAAAACCAGAACTTTGCTTGTTTGGTGTTAGGTCTTTCTAGTAATACTTCTTCAATTTTAATTAGGGCACAGTGTTCTTCCCAGACTAGGATCCTAACAATTTGTATATCTATTACAAAGTTAGAACATTTCTCTAAGCGTTCTACTTCGGCTATGTTACTATCTTGAGCAGGCTTGTAAAACCAAATATTGATGTTATATTTATTTTGGATTTTTGTTATATAATCTTATGTAGTTTCGTTATATTCCCAGTCATCGACTAGATTTTTAATATACTTATTTTCTCTAGTTGCATGTTCAGTTACAGGATGCAATGCAGCTGTAATACATAATCGTAGACAGTTAAATTTTATACTTCTAATATTTAAAATCGCTTTTGTTTTATCTCTTAGACCTGGTGGTAGTTCACTATCTAGACCTGGTGGTAGTTCAAGATCCTAATGATGGTTTAGTCCTTTCTATATTTATTTGCATGTCTGTTATTCCAATAAACTCACAATCGTAGCCGTAACCCTCAAAAGTTTCTCTAATATGATCAAGTCATTGGTTTAGATTCAATCGATGATCTTTATCCATATATTCATCGGTTCTAAATTTTATATTAGTAGTCTTTTCTTGTTCTGGGTCTCTGTTCTTATATAAGAAATTGGCAGTAACTTTATATTTATATGATTTAAATGGTTTAAACTGGTCTAATATGTAATCTACTGGTTCATTAATATCCTTGATAAAACCACCATTAGATTTAGTAATATATAACTGCCTTTGATTAAAACTTGATTTAATATTATAATTATCGTTTAAGACAACGTTTTCTCTCCAGTGTCTATTCATGTGAGTTTGTAGACCTATCTGATTTTTAAACTTATCACCACAAACCCAGCATGGTTCAGTTTTAGTTCCAGTTTCAATTTCAGTTTCAGTTGTAATAATAACAATTTATTTTTTATAATATCCTTAGTTTTGGTCTGAATTTTAATAATATAATCATCTTCATCCGAATTATACACCCTCTCCGAGATTTCTCTTTCTTCAGACTCAAACATTTTCTCCAAAAGTTCTTTATGTTTGAGATCATATGGTTGATGCCTGTATAAACCCTTCTTTGATTCAAAGGATAGATTACAGACGTCGCAGAAGTTTATGACAGTAGTATTAGTTAATTGAGACATGATGTATTTATTTAGGGAAAATAATCGGAAAAAAGTTTTTCAAAAATGAAAATGAAATGCAATAAGTGTAAAAATAAACCTCGGAAAGAATGTTGTAATAATTGTAAAGAATTAGAATATTCTTGTTATGTATGCAAAATTATGGTTAAAGTTAAAGATTACATAGAGCATTTGGGATGCCATTTTTCTGATACTGATCAATGTCTAGCATGTAGTAATGTGTATAAACATATATCACATACACATGTGTAATGTGTGTAAACATATATCATTATATAGATTTAGAAATAGGAAATGTAGACTATGTATTTATCATAGTATGTGTATAAACATACTATGATAAATACTACTATGTGTACAAACAATGTGTATGTGTATTTATCACAGTAATGTGTATAAACATATATACATACACATGTGTAATGTGTGTAAACATATATCATTATATAGATTTAGAAATAGGAAATGTAGACTATGTATTTATCTTCATAGATATAGATATGGTCATACTAGAAGTCAATTCAGGGAGCATGTTTATAAGTATAATATTCAAGAAGCTAATTCTTCTTCTTTTAGTTTATCTGTGATGTATTTTTGGTTTTATTGATATATCTGATATTTTAGATTTAGACTTTTTTCTTAATTGATATTGCTTTATTTATTATTATTATTTTTTAGAATTATACCAATTCTTAATTTAATGTTAGACTTAGAGTGAATATGTAGTAGTAAATAAAAACAAGTTGGTTTTACGTGCTTTTTACACGGTCTCACTATTTTTATACTAGTATCTGGGAGAACCCGATCTATTCGTCTGATAATGGTTAATTACCAGCTTAACTCGACACTAGTGGACTGCACTAAGTGAGACAAGAAATGATAGATTTTAAATATAAAAGAAGTGAATATAGAGCTAATATATAGTAGTGAATAAAATGGGGGTATAAGCAAGTAGGAGGTATATAGAGTAGCGGGAAAAAGGGGTGGTATTTAGTCATCTTCCTTTTAGGAAGTGGCGGAATACCCCCATTTTCCCACTACTGTTATGCTTATGCGCAAGTATTGAACGAGAACGCCAATAAGTCTTCTTATTTATATCTTTTTTTCCAAGACACTTGTTGTAACCATAGCACCAACTCATTCCATCTATGCACTAGACAATTTTGATTTTGTTCACAATATTTGTGCATAAACAATTGATACGCCTTGAACAATGATCATTTTCAAATTTTTCTTTGATCTTTTCCGCTTGTGCCCCCCATAGCTTAGTCGATGCAAATTACTTCTACCCCAGGACGCACATGCCATATTTTTACATAATGAATTACTATGTATTGGCACGTGTTCTGTAACTGGGGAAAGTATAACGTACTGGAGGAGGCACAAATGGAAAATTTTTTTTCCTTCTCGGATCTATTCTGTTTGCTAGACGTTTAAAACTAACAAATAAAATTTGTATTCGCTAGCTTGTCTTTAATATGGTTCAAAGGTAAAATCGATTTCTCATAAATAATGATGAGTCAAACGTTATGCGTGATATTAAAATTGTTTTTTCAAATGATTCGATACCTGAAAGTAATGCTCGTTGTTAAAACCAAGCGTGAAATTTTTCAATGTGATTGCCAGAGAATCTATTTTTGTTTCCACGTTTATGTATCATTTTTGAAAGTTGTTTTTATGTGCTTTTCATTAGTGCTTTTGTGATCTAGAATCAATTCAATTTGTACAAATACTTGCACGTCATTATCAAATTTTATCCAACAGTATGGTATAATTGTTACAGAGAAAGCCAAATTAGACGATGTAAAATACCAGTCAAAATTCTCTACAATGTCTACGAAAAATTAAAAGCTTTTGATGAGATCCAAGGACATATAAAATTGCCGCAATTTAAGTTATCTACAAGAGAGGTAGATGGCCGTTTTTTTTATAAAAAACTATAGACCATTGTCGCTCCTGAGAGTAAAAAGCAAAGTGCTCAAAAATCTGTGTACGAGCCCCTGTGCGTATTCATTTTGAAATATTTCACTAAAAATCAGCCTGATTTTGTATTAAAGCGGTCAATTCTGCAGCCATTTCTCCAAACGTTTGAACGTGTACCGCACAAGGAACTAATCGAAAAACTCCAACATGAAAAGCCAACATGTGGATGGGTGGATGTTTCATCGAACTTTTTGTTGATTACCTCTACGAAAGAAAACAGTTCGTCTGAGTTGATAATCGGAACTAAAAATTCTCAGAGTAACTAGCGTTGTACCTCAAGGATAATTGCATGTACATAAAATTTCTTCCTAAAGTCGTCAAATTTAGCACTCCTTTCTACTTTACTGATGGTTTGAAACGACTGGCAGTGCGCAAATTTAGCGAAATAATTCAACAAGGTATCCTTGCAATCGAAAGATTAGCAAAAAAAATAAAATCGACCTGACAAATACAAGTGTAGACAGGTCAGCTTTAGAGGGCGAAAAGCAATTTTCAATTTGCTTGGTGAAACGCTTAACATTCCTAATTAAATAAAAAGAACTTGAAGTAACAAGTGCAGCAATTTTTTGTGTTCAGCGCACGTTGATCATCGCCTGAGCAGAGCCAACAGGTTACTGTACAGTGTGATTAAAAACCTAGCATTTACCGTGAAGATCACAATCAAAATTGAGCTAAACAAATTACTATTTGTGCGCATTCTACTGTACGGAAGTGTTTTTGCAAGCTTGTCGAGAAAAGAACTGAACGAAAAAAACTTTACAGGAAAAAGGCGAGTTTAAATTTTTGCCGAGGAATGTTTTTAACTTTCCTAATGAAATCA
Organism: Convolutriloba macropyga; assembly: GCF_964194025.1. Taxonomy (NCBI): domain Eukaryota; kingdom Metazoa; phylum Xenacoelomorpha; order Acoela; family Convolutidae; genus Convolutriloba; species Convolutriloba macropyga. Next base: position 47,768,416 of record NC_134477.1, read on the forward strand.
TGGAACTTTGAGTACAATATTGCTTAAAACTTTCATAGTCAGTGGACGGTGATCACCGACTGAGCAAATCTAACGGGATTCTGTACAGTGTAAGAAGAAACATAGTGTACAACGTGAATATACCAACTAAGCTTGGGCAATACAAGTTACTCGTTCTTCCAGTTCTTATGTACGGGATGGTTTTTATCAGCTTGTCGAGAAAAGAACTATGGCAGATTGAGCAATTTCAACGGAAAGAAGTGACATGGATAACCCGCAAAAAAGAACGAGGTTATCTCTGCAACCTTAGAGTTTTAAATTTTTTGCCTCATTCGCTGTTCACTCCAAAAATGAACAACTGGCTCCGTCCAAACTGTTGCACACAACAAAAATTAGCACACTGAAAATTAAGGAATATTGGACCAACAAGGTCGGAGAGCTGAAGTCTTTGATAGAGTAAAGTGAGCATGAAACAAGCGAGAAATTAATTCTTTCACGGAACCTCTAGAATCATGAGCAGAATGAATTACAAAATTGACTTTGGAAGAGAAACAGGACTGAATAAGAGACTTCGCTCAACCATGTCAAAGAATGTCAGAAGAAACATTTGCTGCGACACTATCTGCTAATGGAAAGTTTGCTGCGACAGCCTGAGGTGCAAAACTGCTTATATGTTTTTTAAACAGATTCAGGGGACTAGTCCGCTCAGCATCCAGCTTACAAATTAATAAAACAACAACCGCAGCAGCTTTGGTTTTTTGCGCAATCAAAGCTATCTCTTTTGAGCAACTGTTTGGCTTTAAAAATATATGAACGCTTGAAAAAGATGTATTGCTTAGCATCTTTGGGCAATGGTGATGCTATTTTTATTCATCGCATTGTTCTATTTTGTTAAATGTTTACAATCAATGGTCGTAATTTTGATGAGTAGTTATTTGACAATAACCAACTACAAGTATATTGTTTGAGCCACAGCACTCATCAGATGTAAAAATTTGATAACTTTTGAGGCTCAGATATCCTCATTAGAGTCTGGGTACTAAATATGCAGGCTTTCAACATTAATAAGAAAATGGAGTCAATAAGTTTGATTCGTTAGATTAATTAATTATTTTCTTTATCTTTTTTTTACTTATTTCCTTAGTCTTGTGCTTGGGAGGATTGAAAAATGAGCTAACTTTCCCGCAGTCATCTCAATGATCAGACTGTCTAGGCAGAGAAGATATGCGCACAGCTAAAGCAATGCAGCAATAAATCGTAGAGAAAACAAAATCAGAAAAAATCGGTCATCGAAATGTTTGACAAATTTTTTATTCTGGAATAATTATTTGAATCTCAGAACAAAAATTCTCACTCTTGCTTCTGAGAGCTGGTCACATTTCTTAGCAAAAAATTACTAAAATATTTGATGGAAACACAAACGATAATTTTTTTGCGTTCTACAGCGATCTCTCAAACATTTTACCGTATACCGCACAAAAAATTCTTCAAGAAACTGCTCAGCATATGGGTGGATGGATGATTTTTGAAACTTCTTGTTGGTTACCTCTACGAGCTACACATGTATGTCTGATTTGACAATTGGAACAAACAAATCTCGAAGTCAATTGCAGCGTAACACAAGGCCCCTTGCTAGGGCCATTTTGTTCTACATGTACGTAAACCAACTCTCAGAAATTCTCAGATTTTGCTGCCACTTCATCCTTGCGGATGGTTTGAAACGCCTGGCAGTGGGAAAAAATTAACGAAATTATTCAACAAGATAACATTGCAATCAGAAGATGGGTAAATGAAAAGCAATATGGACCTGACACTTTACAATTCTTTACAGGTCAGCTTTACAAGAAAAAGGCGAATTTGAATTTTTGCCGGGGAATGTTTTTAACTTTCCTAATGAAATCAAAGAACTTTGAGTACAATATTGCTTAAAACTTTCATAGTCAGTGGACGGTGATCATCGACTGAGCAAATCTAACGGGATTCTGTACAGTGTAAGAAGACACATAGTGTACAACAGGAAGATAACAATTAAGCTTGGGCAATACAAGTTACTAATTCTGCCAGTTCTACTGTACGGGATGGTTTTTATCAACTTGTCGAGAAAATAACAATGGAAGATTGGGCAATTTAAACGGAAAGAAGTGACATGGATAACCCGCAAAAAAGAACGAGGTTATCTCTGCAACCTTAGAGTGTTAAAATTTTTGCCTCATTCGCTGTTCACTCCAAAAATGAACAACTGGCTCCGTCCAAACTGTTGCACACAACAAAAATTAGCACATTGAAAATCAAAAAATATTGAACCAACGAGGCCGGAGGGCTGAAGTCTTTGATTGAGGACAGTGCAAATAGTACAGGCGAATTCTCGAAATTACTTGCTGCAAAAATTCTCGAAGTCACTTGCAGCGTACCTCAAGGCCCATTGCTAGGGCCACTTTTATTCTGCATGTACCTAAATCATCTCTCAGAAGTCTTCAGATGTTGCTGTCACTTCCTCTTTGTGGATGGTTTGAAACGATTGGCAGTGCGAAAAAGTAACGAAAACATTCAACAAGATACCATTGCAACCGGAAAATGAGTAAATGAAAACCAAAATGGACTTGACAATTTACATTTTTTACAGTTCAGGTTTAGAGAAAAAGAATAACTTGAAATTTTGCCTGGGAAAATTTTTATTTTTCCTAATGAAATCATAAAACTTTGAGTGTAGTTCTGAATAAACCTCTCATAGTCAGTGGGCGGTGATCACCAACTGAGCAAAACCAACGGGATACTGTAGAGTGAAAGAAGAAACATAATGTACACCGTGAAGATACGATTAATTTGGGCAATACAAATTACTAGTTCTCCCAGTTCTACTGTACGGCATGGTTTTTATCAGCTTGTCGAGATAAAAACTATGGACGATTGAGCAATTTCAACAGAAAGGAAAGTAGTGACATGGATAACCCACAGAAAAAACGGAGTTATCTCTGCAGCCTCAGATTGTTAAATGTAATGCCTCATTCAAGGCTTATGCCAAAATTGAAGAACTGGCCCCGACTAAACTATTGCACACAACAAAAATTAGCACATTGAAAATCAAGAAAAATTTGACCAACGAAACTGGAGGGCTGAAGTCTTTGATTGAGGAAATTATGAAAATTTTAGGCGAGAAATCAATTTTTTCAATGATCCTGTAGAATCGTGAACAGAAAAAAATAAAAAAATGATTTTGAAAGAGAAACATGACTGAATAAGAGAATTCGCTCAACCATGTCGAAGAATGCCATAAGAAATATTTGCGGCGACACTATCTGCTAATGGAATATTTGCTGCAACAGCCAGAGGTGCAGAACTAACTAAACGTTTTTTTAAACAGATTCAGGGGACAAGTCCTCTCAGCATCCAGCTGACAATTTAAAAAAACAACAACAACAGCAGCAGTAGCTCTAGCTGTTTCGCGTTCAAAGCTATATTCTTTGACCAATTGTTTTGCTTTCAAAAATAAAGCAAGCTTGAAAAAATTGTATTGCTTATCATCGTTGGGCAAGAAACATGCTATTTTTTTTGGTTCATCGCATTGTTTTGTTTCGCTAAATGTTTACAATCGATCGTCGTATTTTTGAGCATTTAGATGACAATAACCAAGTACAACGATTTTGTTTGAGCCACAGCACATATCAGATGTAGATCCCTGATAATCGTAAGGCTCAGATATACTCAAAGAATTTGAGAACTAGATATGCAGGCTATAAACATTAGTAAGAGAGTGGTATTAATAAGTTTGATTCGCTAGATTAGTTTATTATTTTTTATGAGTTAAAACCAGAGTAAGCTTAAAGTAATTTATGTTGATATGCATCTGCTACATTAAATCGAAAATGTATATTTACTCATACGTAAAAATTTGTAGATACAACTGTAGATATGTAAAAATTCGTTTTAAATTTCCATGAATAAGTGATTTTAGTGACTTGCATTTTATTTTCTGGCTTTTCATTTTAACATTTTGCATTGTTTATAACCTGATGATGAATTCAGAGTTCGGAAACGTTTGTATGAAAGTTTTAATTTGACAATCCTTTTTAATCCTTGATCAAATCTGTCAATTCAACAAGCCGAAGCCCAGGAAGGAGCAAGTTGTGTTTTATATGTCATTTTAGCTAGACCAATATGGAACAATTACAGAATGAAGAACGGTGCATATACTGGCAGCAAGCTCGCTTTTTCATGCATTAAGGCCTAAAAACAGCCAACATCGAAAACTGTTACTCCCGTCACTGACTGCCATTCCGGGTCTTTTGTTCAACCCAAATTCCAGAAGCGCCGAAAAGAACATATGAAACGCCTGGGACAAGGGTCACCTGAAGGACCGCAGTGATTTCGTGATTTGGCACGACACTTTGAACAACTCCATCACCCTTCACAAACGAACAAACGACAATAGGCCGTGTGATGTAGAGGTGTTGATTGCTTTTTTACAACTCCATTCGGACAGAATCAGGGCAATAGTTTACTGTCAAATGTATGCCACAGAAAACATTTTAGAACAGCTGTTGAAATCGGGAATTTTAGTGATCCAGTCAACAAAAAAATTGGTTTCAAAACGGAAGCAAAAGAACACCTTTATCATCATTGGATACTTCCACCTACATCAAGACCCCGAAATCGAGCTTAAATTACTGGGGTTAGTGTTAAAACATCAATTTAATCTACGGAATCTGCTGAAAAAGAACAGGGGGAAAAGAAACTGTGCAAAAATCAATTGGAGGCAAGGATAAAGCGATTGCTGAGTGGTTAATATTTGCATCTCATGGTGTTTGCTCACCGGAGGTCTTTCACAAACCTTCAGCTATGCTTAAACTGCGGAGATGTTGGTTGAGAAAAATTCTGCAAAAAAGAGACTGTTGGAAACCATACTTGGACTATGAAAGCAATGTTTGTAAGTATGAAAGTAGCAGATGCAGAATTAATTTTCTCAAAACCTGCCTTGGCATAGATATAATACCGAATTTTATGAGGTTCCGTGTTCAGAAAACAGATGATTTTTCGGATCGATCGGTGCCTATTTTTCGATTAAAATTGTTGAGATCAGAAATTTCCACGGTTGCTGACACGCATCAAAATGTAACCAAAAGCGATCTGCTGGTCGGAAATTTCTCCTTAAGAACTTAGATAACCACCTATTTCCCTCCGTGATTTTTGTTTTGCGCAACCGAGTTCGCAACCACGTTGTTAGTTCTGAACAAAGACAGCAGGGAAAACCTGCCAAATTTTCGGAAAGGCAAGACAAGCCGCTAATATCATCTAATGAGAAGACTGTAGTAGATCTTGATAATATCATTTTGCCGGGATTTGTCACGGATTTGCTCGTTTTGGTCCAGAGCATCCAATAAGGGACAAGCTTAAAGAGTTGCATTTCTTGTCGGACATAGACAGTTTGATAAGGAATCTGCGTGAGAACAATGTAACAGGTAAAAAACTGTTCGAGATTGAAGCGGCAGCAAAATGGTGCTCAAAAAACATTAGAGAAACACCTTTAGATAGAGCATTAGCAAAACTGCAAAAATATCTGCGTGACAACGCCCTGATAGCTGTTTCTTTTGATAAGGGTGTAGGGTTTTTTGTTATGGAAAAGATTACGTACGCAAAAAACTAGAAAAAGTATTAGATTAACAACAGTTCAAAAAACTTGAAAAGAGTTGTGATAGTAACGTAGTGAAAATTGAAAAAACAAAACAAAGAACTTTAGGACATGAGGAAAAAAAGGAAGATACCTGTTAAGGTTTACGAAGCTATAAGGTCCACTGGAGAACAACCGGCAAGGTTGTATGGATTAGCTAAAGTACACAAAAAAGAAACCCCTCCGAGACCTGTTCTTTCTATCCCGGGAAGTTGTTACCTTGAACTTAACAAGTTCCTAAGACCCTTTTCCAAAAGATTGAAGGAGCAATTATAGAAATTAACACAAATGACGCACGAAAAACTCTGGAGCAAACAAAACTTGAAAAAACGAACAAATCCTATCATAAGATGTTAAAATTTTTACACCAAAGTTCCCGTAAAGTAAGCCATTAACATTGCCCTGCGATCGTTTTATGCTAGGGACGATAAACCAGACATATTTAAAACAACGATAAATTGTCTGCTCAAATTAGCCGTCACAAACGTCCATTTCAAATGCAATGAAAGTTGGTACTGCCAGAAAGACGGGTTGGCAATGGGTGAAAACTTGGCAGTGACTTTGGTCAAACTTTGGATGAAATCGTGAGAACCACAATTCAAATTACAGACACCTTAATGTAAAACCAACACTCAATTTAGCACTTGTCGCCATTGCGAACACCGTGTGACAGCACGTTGCAGGGTCATTGAGTGTGAAATATGCAATAGATGGTTCCACGTAAAATGTCAGCAAATTAGTAACACAGAAAATGATAGCATGGAAAACCATTTGGATGTGCTCATTCTGCCGTGAAAATGATAAAATTGACATTAACCATTCGTCCAAAACCAAAATTGTTCTAAGATATGTCGACGATATTGTGAGAACATTTAGAGGTGACACAAAAGAGCTGTTAGATGCGGTCGATAACCTCCATCCCAATCTTCAATTTACATTAGAAACAACGGATGACAAAAACAGTTTACCATTTCTGGACATGTGAATTAACGTAAAACCGGAGGGGACAATTTTCTGCACATGGTATCAAAAACCATCAGATACTGGAACAATTCTGCGCAATCGCAGCTGTGCACCCCTTCAACATAAGAAAAGTACAGGGAAAAATACACCGCCTGTTCCTAGCAACCGGCAATTGGGAAGCGTTCCATGAAGCATTGACAATAAATGAAGAAATTTGAGAACGCAATCTATATCCTAGGCATTGGGTAGGAAAAATATCAAAGGAAGCAATTAACCAGCTGCGAATGAAAGAAAAGAAAAGACGTAAGGCGGGAGTAGCCGTAAAGCAGCAGAAAAATTCCGAGAAACAACAATTTGTATTACAGTACCGAGGCAATATCTCTCATGAACTTGTAGAAAACTTGAACAAAATTCGCCCTGTACAGACAATTTTAACCACTCGAAAACTTAAGAGTTTTCACCTTGCCTTAAACCCAGCCTCGATAAAGACCCTAAATCCCACGTTGTTTATGAAATCACTTGTAAGGGATTCAAATTCATCTATGTAGGGCAGATATGCGGACATATTACCAGAAGGGTTGCAGATCATGCCAAGGCAGTCTCACCGATAAGAATACATGCAATTGACTGAAACGGTGATAAAACAGCTTTCCAGTGGAAGATATTAGACCAGTGCGGCAACCAATCTCAGTTAATGACAATGGAGGCGCTCTATATAAGAACATTGCAACCAGCCATCAACACCAGCGATGCATACCGAGACAAGAATTGACACTGAAATCTTAGTTTTGAGAGAAAAAATCCAACTTGAAAGAAAGACACGTTATAAAACGAAAATTTCAACTTTACAGTCGAACAAAACGAGAGTAAGTTTAAGGTAATTTATGTGGCTTTTTTAATAAAAACATGTTGATATGCATCTGCTACATCAAATGAAAAATGTATATTAACTCAGATGTAAATTTTTGTAGATACAACTGTATATAGGTAAAAATTCGTTTTAAATTTCCATGAATAAGTGTTTTTAGTGATTTGCATTTTATTTTCTGGCTTTTCATTTTCGCATTTTGTTTTGTTTATAGCCTGATGAAGAACTCAGATTTCGAAAACGTTCGTCAGAAAGTTTTAAATTGACAATCCTTTTTTAAACCTCTAAAAACAAAACTTCTCACTCTAGCTTCTGAAAAGGGGTCAAATTTCCTAGCAAAAATATGACTGAAATATTTGATCGAAACACAAACGATAATGTTTTTGCGTTTTACCGCAATTTCTCGAACGTTTTTACGTATACCGCTCAAAGAATTCGTCGAGAAACTAGTCAGCTTATGGGTGGGTGGATGCTTCCTGGAACTTCTTGTTGGTTACCTCTACAAACTACACAAATATATCTGTTTTGACAAAAAGGAGCTAAAAACTCCCGAAGTCAATTGCAGGGTAACTCAAGGCCCATTGCTAGGGTCACTTATTCTGCATGTACGTAAACCATCTCTCAAAAATCCTCAGATGTTGCTGCCACTTCATCTTTGCGGATGATTTGAAACACCTGGTAGGGGGAAAAGTAACAAAAACATTCAACAAGATACTGTTGCGATCGGAAGATGGGTAGATGAAAAGCAAAATGGACCTGACGATATACAGTTTTTTTACAGATCAGCTTTAGAGGAAAAAGGCAAATTTGATTTTTGCCTGGGAATATTTTAAGCTTTCCTAATGATATCAAAGAACTTTGAGTATAATTCTGCATAAAACTCATAGTCAGCGCATGGTGATCACCGACTGAGCAAAGCCAACGGGATACTGTTCAGTGTAAGAAGAAACAATGTACAACGCGAAAGAAATATTTGCGGCAACACTATCTGCTAATAGCAAGTTAACTGCGACTGCAAGAGGTGCAGAAACGTGTGCAAGTTATTTTAAACAGACTCAGGAGATTAGTCCTCTCAGCATTCAGCTGACAGTTTTATACAACAACAGCAGCAGCTCTAGCTTTTTCGCAACAAAGTTGTCTTCTTTGACCAACTGTTTTGCTCTTAAAATAATTGAATTCATAAAAATATCGATATTTCCGCCGTCATCCACAATCTATTCAAATAGTAGACTCTCGGCAATGAAGATCTAAGTGTTGAACGCTTGAAATTATTCATATTGCATAGCATCGAAGAAAGAATGAAGAAAGCAAATAAAGTTCTGTACATGTTTAATCGAAATGTTGCAACTAAAGTAAACACGTTTGTGAAATTGGGATTTTATAAGTCCTTAATTCTGCCGGTATTGCAGTATGGTTTCAGGTGCTTGACTGCAGGAAGAACTGAAATTCAAATTCTGGAAAAGTTTCAAAAAAAGGTTGTCAAATGGATAACGGGAAATAAAGATACAGAATACAAAAGCCAGCTTCGACTATACAACATATTGCCATTACCGACGTTTATCCAACATAACGATCTATTGCGGGTTTCAAAAGCTTTGAATGAAGAGAATAGCGGCATCGCGCTACCTGAAGTACAAACGAAAAAAAAGGAACAACGAAATTTTCAAAATGACGAAAACTCGAACAGAGAAAGCGCGCAGCGAATTCACCTTTAAAACCTGTCGAATTGCAAACCGCTTAGAAAATTTAATAAACTTGAGGGAACCATCTGGACTGAAAAACCGAATATTACGTACAATGTGGAATTTTTCGAGAAGAAATTTTCTGAGCGAAATATTTGCACTTGGCAATTGTTCTGCGATTGTCAAAACTGTAGAAACTATTGGACATTATTTTAATTTGATTACTGGGACTTTAGACCCTTCAGCACAGCTGTAAATCCCCAACAACAACATTGTAATATTAAAATGAAAGGTGAACTAAGGAATGGTGCAGTTGATTTCATTAGTTTAGTTCAATATCTTCATCTTCATTTTTGAGAGAACTTATTCCATTAGTCTTGCGGTCGGGAAGTTTGAATGTTCAACTACCCTGCAAGGTTTCCGCCTACATCCACAATCCTTTCATTTATCAGACTGTCTGGGCAATGAAGATCTGCGAACAACTAAAGCAAAGCAGCAAGAAATCATAGAGAAAACCAAATCAGAAAAAATCTCATCTAAATACTCGACATTTTTTTTTCTGGAAACATCATCTGAATCTCAGAAAAAACTTCTCACACTAGCTTCAGAAAGCAGATCATCGAATTTGCTTAATGTTCTTCCGCTTTCAAAATATAATTTTAATCTAAGCGACCGTCCCTCATGAAGAATGGCAGAAAACAAAATTACCGTTCCTTCATTGTTTCGTAACGACGGACACCCAGTGAGGCAGAGGAAGCAGCTTCGAAGAGCGAAACTGATTTTCGAATAACGGAAATGACGTCAGCGTACGGTAACTTGCGCCTTTTGTTGATCAACGATCTTTTTCATAACTTTTTTCGGATCTTTTCCGTTTGTGCCCCCTCTCTTGAGCATAGTGGGTGTATAATATCCGTACACTTTATGCTGATACGGTTTTTGTTGGTGGATTTTGGTTGGGGTTACTATAGGTGCTTTTTATTTCAACCCCGAGACCCACGTGCCAAATTTTTACATAGCGACTTACTATGTATTGGCACGTGTTCTGTAGTGCCAATACATACCTGGGGTGAGTATAACGTACAAATGGAAAAGATTTTGTTTTCCTTCTCGGTTCTTTTCTGTTTGTAAGAGGTTTTAAACTTAAAAGTAAAAACAGTATTCGCTGGCTTGGCTTTAATGTGTTTCAAAGGTAAAATAGATTTCTCATTGATAACGATGAGTCAAACGTTATGCGTGACAATAAAATTATTTTTTCAATTGTTTCGGCACCTGAAAGTAGGGCTCCTTGTTAAAACCCAGCGTGGGGTTTTTCAATATGATTGCGAGAAAATTCTATTTTTGTCTCCGTGATTATGTATCATAATTTCAAAGTTTTTTTGTTTTTCGATGTTGCCTTTTTTGATCTAAAGGCAATTCAATTTGTACAATTACTAACATGTCATTGTAAAATTTTATCCAGCAATATGGTATAATTGTGTTTTTTCTATATTTTAAACTATCATATTTTTAGTGTGCTTTTGAAGGGCATTAAAATTTGGTCGCATTCCCTAGAGAAAGAATTGACTGAATAATAGCGTGTCCCATAAAGTTGAAATAAGCAAACGTTTCAAAAAAGCCACATGCTTGATTTCAAAGGTCAAAGTTCAAATTTAAAACATGTAAAAATTGATGAATGAAAACTTAATGGAGAGAACGTTGACATTCAAATGAGCACATTGATGCTCAATTGCACGTTTTTCGAACGTTCGTTTATTTCAACTTTATGGGACAGACTATATTATTATAGTCAGTCCCATAAAGTTGCAACGCTATAGAACGGTTCAAAGGTCAAAGTTCAAATTTAATACATGCAGAGATGAGTACTTTGTTGTTCTTTTGCTTGTTGAAAGTTTTTCGAACGTTCGCTTGCGTTGCAACTTTATGGGACTTACTATAAATGCGAAAACAGCAGTTTTAAAAGTATTTGGTTGATCATAATTTTAGCCAATAGAATTTAATCTTTGCCATTTAGTCATTTATTCAATGCTGTTTCTCTAACGCAGCTGATTTATCGATTGAAGTTTAGTTGGAACAGAACTACTCGGTTTAGAACTTTGTAATGTTATCTGCGACATTTCTAATTGCCTGTGTGTCTATCGAGTTCGTGGTTTCTTGTACTTCAAGTAAGTAGCAGTAGGCAATCGTTCCTTGGTTTTCTCTCTCTATCTCTCTTGCTCACTTCACAAGTGTAAAACCGATATTTAATTATTGTACGTGAAACACACCAAACAAATGCGTGCAAAATTGCTTCCGCGCTCACTGCAGAGCAGGCTCAATATTTACCCCAAAATTTTTTTTGCTGTTTTCTTATTTTACTTTCAATTGTCTGGAATTTATCTCACATATTATTTGAAAAGGCAGCGATTAAGGCAAAGATGAGAAGAGCTGCAATAACGCAGAAGACTATAAGTTGCCACTCAGGCGGCTGCATCTATTACTTAATTTTGGGGGGTAACTGAAAAGATAGTTGTTCGCATATCTCATTCGAATCTCATCTCGAGAAAATTTGCATATCATTGAGGTAAAAATTTTAATTGCTTGCATTGGTGAAAAACGTGTCCAATTTCTATCTATTATTGGACTTAGTTATTTCATGGAACACTGATTTAATCCAAAGGTTAGGGCGATGACCATTAACAGTGACGGCGTACAATAATTAAATAACGACTTTGAATGCGACCAAATCTGAATATTAACAGTGAAGGTAATTAGAATCTTCACTTGATTTTATTATATCTCCAAATTAAGGTGCCATTGCAAATAATAGTAGAAGTTAAGGCTTTATGGTAAGCCCTTGTGTTTTAAGACCCATATTGCCAGTGCGCACTTAGTTAATGTCCAGTTTTTAGAGTTCTGAAGTGGCCACGTTTGCAAACAATTCACCATGCGTGTTATTATCGTAGTCAAACTTTATGATGAAGCAGTCCCAGTATATTTTTGTGATAGTGCGCTTGTTCATTGCATTTCCTTAATCATTGCATTTCCTTAATCGTTGGATTTCCTTAATCATTGCATTTCCTTAATCTGTGCTATTTAGTTGTCAAAAATAGCTTACCTCTGCTCTGCTGCCGTGTTCAATCATCAGTGACTTTGCTTAGATTAACTACACAATTAAATTCTTTTTCATCAATTGCTAACAGATTTAAAAAATATAATGCATTTCAGCTAATAAAGAAAGAGGTCCATTTCGTTCATAATTTTCAATTGCTCTCAAACAAAGTTTATAGTAATTATATTGGTCCTGTTGGCTTTTGTATGCCATTTTCGCTCGACCAATTGAATTGAGATAAACGGGTAGCGCCCAGCGGGCATAAAGTTCTCCTAGATCCCTTCAGCTCACTAGTCTCTAAGTATGCGATTCACATCGAGTCTTATACTGTTACGCACTAACTTTTAGCATTTTCCTCGTGGTGTCATTGAGGTTAACATTCGTTGTAATTAACTTGAATAATTGGCATTGTACAAGGACTAATGGATGTTTCATAGTGCAATTTTTAGCAGATATATTTGGAATAAAGTTAGCTAGCCTTTTATTGAGCGGTTCGAATGCGTGATATATGCACTAGTTGCCCTGTATTTTCTTAGCTAATCACAGAGTTATCTTAGCCTTTCAGAAGCTTGTTATAACTTAGTGTTTTATAAAGATTTTCCAGTTCAATCTTTAAATGTTTTAACAGAAATTAACAACAGAATGAACAAAGTTTTCAGAGATATAAATAAGAAGTTTCAAGATTATTGTCGAGTCTTATTATCAGCTGGTTGTCAAACTGGTTCTTCGGTGTTCTGGTGATCGTGGATTCCACAGAGCTGTACCTTGAGTTGTATTGGTATTTCGCAAATTTTCACTGATCTACAAGTTGGGCAATTTCCGGCTTTTGTACGTCTCTTGATGTTTGTTAAGTACATATACAATTTCTGTATTAGCACCTACTTCATCAGAATAATTACTTCACCAATTACATAGTTTCTCACGAAGTTATTTACGAAATATGCGAATTCATTGTCAGGGAACCCAAAAATTTGAATTTTGAATTTTAGGCACTTAATATGTTTATCAGCAAATGTCAATCTGCGGTTGTTTTTAGTAAACATAAACAAATAAGGGGTTACAGGCCTAAATGAAAATACTGGCTAAATATGACCTTGAGATCTATCTGAATATGAACTAAATTATGGCACTTTGTATGGATATTTAAAGGGAAATCATCACGTAACTATGAGGCACGAAATAGGCGTGACACTACCGGACTTAAAGAAAATTTTGAGACGGAACTGGGTTTTACAATTTTTCTCTAAAACATATACCATCTGCACTGTTATAAGGATATACACATCTTTTTGTTGGAGCCACCCAATTTATGTTTCCTTTAAAAAGTGGTTGAAACGAAAGCACTAAAGTTTAAGACAATTAAAAGATTTAAAAGAAATAACGTGTAAGTTAAGACAAATTAAAATAAATGTAAATTTGAACAAAGTTAAGAAACGATAAGAATTAAGGCTGTTAAGGAACATTAAAGAGGTTAAGATGGGGTAACTCTGGGGAAGAAGGATAAGACATAAGTTAACTTAAGAGTAAGAGAACAGATTAGAATTAGCACTATAATTATCAGGGTTTATTTCACTGAATGAAGGCTCTAAACTTGAATAGGCTAGCATAAGTGTACTGGGCGAATCAATGGTTTAAAGCAGTGGTTAGGTTCTGGGATTTAATTACTTTTAAATATTTAAAGCCTTGAAAGATAGAACTTAATGGAGAGAATGAGACTGAATGGGATATAAGAGTAATACTTGTCGAACTATTTCAGCCTTTCAAGAGCTCAAAGTGTGCTTTCCTCTTGGGCTGAAGCTGTGTTGTCCAGTTTTTCTTCTGTGTCGAATCGTTCGATTGTGTTGAGTGAGATTGTGGAGGTCGCTGGCATTGAGTTTCGTCTGTGTTTTCGTTTGAGGGTTCCCATGTCTTCTGGTGATATGACTGTTGGCTTCTTGAGTTGTTTTGTGAGGTTTGCAACTACACCTGCTTTGAGATGTAGTTCGGAAACTACTGGGTTGAGCGGTACATTGGTTTCATTTAGCTTCATGAAGTTTGGCACCCTTCTTCGTACAAAGTCTACTTTATGGTATAAATACATGAAGATATGTAAGGCTAGATTTCCGATGAAGACAATAATTGTTAGTGAGAGTGAAAGCTTGATTGGTACGTAAGACTCGAGTTTATCAATTAAGGGTGGCTTGAATGACCTCATATCAGTGGTAATTGGCATTGCTATTTCGTCGAGTGAATGTGTTGATAACTTTCTATTAGAATAAATGAATTCAGTTTTGACTTTTCAATAAATCAAGGTTTGCTTCAGTGCTAGTTTCTTATTTCGGTAATTCGTCAATGTTTGGTACAGAGTCAATTAAATGTGCAAGTGGATCAGGCAATTTAACCTTGATTCTCTTTGCTTGGAGGTACAGACAACTTTCTAAATCAGCTCTAATTTTATTGTGGTCGCTGAACATGGTTTGTCCATTTTAATGTGATTAAACAGATGTTACAACCTTTGAATAATGTTGTTTTGTTGGCCATTTTCGTCCATACCAATCTCACTAAAGTTAAAATAACTTGAAGCTGATGTTAGTAGCCAAATTCCGTATCCAAGGTTCTGTGCTCGTTCTGGGTTTGTTTGTTAACACAACCTTCTCTGTGTTACATACTTTCAATGCTGTAATGGCATGATGAATTTTGAGGGTTGCTAGACACGAGGAGTATCAAAGGTGGGTTTCCTTTGTCTCGTGACAGATTCGGTATCGTGGCGAACCAAGGCAGTTGTCATACGGAGACTTTGTCACAACTGTTGTTCCCATTTGTCCTTCTGAGATTGCTAGGTATTTTCCCTCGATTACCCATTGTAAGGCGTCAACAGAATCCTTCTGGGGCATAGGGATTACATTTGCACGATAAACTTCAAAAACTGTCTGGCTATAGTCTAAGTGAATGGCTATTGTCAGTAAAAGTCCGTCTTCTACTGTTGAAATCTATTGTTCAAGCTTCGCATCGTAATACGAAAGTATATCAGTCTCGGGTATTGCCAAAGTTAGACAATCTGGGGCGTTCTTTTGGCTATCATGGATTGAATCGAGGATATTGATAAAAGATTTACATGGAACTAAACAGATCGGAAGGCGTTTATCAAGCAAAGTTGGAATAGCATTTATGAAATTAGTTCTGAAGGAATTTAAGGCTGCTCGGTAACTTTTAATGTCTGCATAAAGAGTGAGAAGTAATGATGCTGCTGTGTCATAGTTGAAATTGAGTTGTTGCTGTGTTGCTTGCATTTCCATACAGGTTGCTATTCCATCCAAGTTATGAGCTTCAATTGCACATTGTTCCTCAACTAGTTTCCAGTCTGTTCTGGTTTTCTTGCATTTCGTTTTGAACTTTGTAAACTTGTGCAAGTCCGTCAGCAACGAGAAAAAATTTCTCATCTGTTTGGGCGCTGATTTCCATGACATAGTAGTTAAAGCTGTCGAAACTGTTGGCTAATCTATCGATATTTTCAGAATTTTGAGACGTTCGTTGGCAAGAGCCGAAAATTCCTGTAATTCCTCCGCATCCACCGCTTCTCATAGCAATTCCGGGGCCGAAAAGTCCAATTGCAAGGGGGCGGCTCTCTTTTGTTTATTTCTGGGGTCTTCTTCGACTCTAGTAAGGAGTTTTTCGGTCTCGTTCCTCAGTTTTCGGCTTCTACTGTTTCATTGAAGATTTTCGCATAGAGTCACTCAACTTTGAAGACATCTGTCTTGTTCATGTATATTTTAGTGTACGTGGACGTTAAATAAGCTGGTGGCTTAACCCATTTTTTTTGTTAAACCGCCAAGTAGTGTCTCTATTTGTTGTCGAACCGTAAAATAATAACGGGGAAACTGAACTTAAAACTCGACGTTGATGAATTTTTTTGGTTATAAGGATCTTTCCTTCCTTATGAAAGATTATGCCTGGGGCTAATTTTTCTTCATTGTTGATCTGCGTCTCAAAATTAGGGCCAAAGAGTGCGAGATTTACAACAAATGTAAGTAACATTTTCGTGTTTCAATAATAACTGTTTCAGGACAATCTTTGCTGATGTTTCTAATCTCGGTGTTCTACTTGGCTCTTTTTGGCTGTCTGGTGTTTATTTGCTGATTCATTTGATGTAATCAGGCTTATAGTTCTAATTTTTTAAATTTGGCACTTGTTTATGTGATATTTACTTGTTTCAGGTGGACTCTGCTTTAAGGTCATGTGTGTCGATGTGTGTGTTTATTGATATTACTACTAAACATGGTGTTTTACTGTGTTGATTTGTGTTTGTTTGGTTGCCTGGTGGGTGTGTGGTTATGGGTATAGTGGTTGGGGGTCGAATTATGCAGTGTTTTTTCGAGTATTTCAGGGCGTAACCAGGGGAAGGACTTTTTGTGAATGATTAACTGATAAATAAGTGTCAGTGAAAGAAGTGGTGGTTTGTTGGTGATTTTGTTGTGTGGTTCTATGTGTGTGTGGTTGTCAGAACAATTAAGTTCTGAGTGGTGCCATATCAGAAGGGAGCGCCTTTAGAAGTTAGCTAGTTTAATTGAATTTGTCATTCAGTGTGGATTCAGTTATAGCTGAGTTTTCAGTAATGTATCCCACTCCTGTCAACATGTTACGCACTAACTTTTAGCATGTTCCTCGTGGTGTTATTGAGGTTAATATTCGGTGTACTTAACTGGAATAATTGGCATAGTAAATGGACTTATGGATGTTTCATAGTGGAATTTTAGATTTATTTTGAATTAAGTTAGCTAGTAATAGCCTTTTCTTGAGCGGTTCGAATGCGGGATATATCCACTAGTTGCCTTGTATTTTCTTAGCTGTTCACAGAGTTATCTTAGCCTTTCAGAAGTCTGTTATAAGTCAGTGTTTTATAAAGATATTCCAGTTCAATCTTTAATTATTTTAACAGAAATTACAACGTTTTCGGAGATAGAAATAAGAAGTTTCAAGATAATTGTCGAGTCTTGTTATCAGCTGTTTGTCAGGCTGGTTCTTCGGTGTTCTGGTGATCGTGGGTTCCACAGGGCTGTACCTTGAGTTGTTTTGGTCCTTGGCAAATATTTACTGATCTGCAAGTTGGGCAATTTCCGGCTTTTGTACGTCTCTTGATGTTTGTTAAGTACATATACAGTTTTAGCACCTACTATCTCAGAATTACTTTACCAGGTACATTGTTGCTCATGAAGTTATTTACCAAATATGTGAATTCATTGTCAGGGAACTCAAAAAGGTAAATTTTGATGCTTTTAGGCACGTAATGTTTATCAGTAAACTCTCAATTTGCGGTTGTTTTTAGTAAACTTAAACAAATATGGGGTTACAGGCCTAGGTGAAAATACTGGCTAGATATGGCCCTGAGATCTATCTGAATATGAACTAAATTATAGCACTTTATAAGCACCCCACCCAATCCCAATTTTTAAAAACATTTTTTCGCCTTCAATTTTCCTGTTTTCTAAAATTTGGAATTCTTCATCTAGATCAAGTTATCAACCTAAAGTTATCCTGAAAATCAAAAGATTCGTAGTCACAATTGCTACAGGAAGATCTTTAACATATATAAGGAAAGTAAAAAAACCAAATGTTGAGTCCCTGCCACTCTGCTAGTTACATCGCTCATTTTCGTTGTTTTCCCATTTATTATCTACAAATTATTTCCTATTGTCTAGGTTTGACGAAATTAGCTGTAACAGTTTTCCGTTAGCTTCAAATTTACAATCGATGATTTTATGTATCGCAGAGCTTTGGTTGAATGACGTTGCTCATGTGTCGTGTTGGCGTTGCTGAGCATCGTCTTCGGCCTTTTTGAGGTGGAAACCTTTGCTACCAAACCCAGGGCAACTCTTGGTGATGCAAAATTAAGAAAAAATGTACCGAACTTTTGGAATCCAGATTTAGTGGCTTGATTGCAAGTAAAAAGTTCAACACACAAAATTTCTTTCCCGATCGGCCAATTAGACTATTGATATGAGACATCGATTAAGAATCTTTAAATTTGAGATAGCTTATTTCTATTGACGTGTCTGCGTATACCTTTGCTGGTGGATTTCTTTTATCAGGCTCTTGAATGCTAGAACAACTTGTCTGAAACTCGCCTCAGTAGTTTTTGTCGCAGGCATGTCCTGCTTGAAGATAGATATCAGTTTCGTTCTTCTAAGGAGCTCCAAAAAATTTTTTTTTTCAAGCTTACATATTAAAATTTTTTTGAGTGATTGAAATTGCTGCCATTCAAAAATTAAGTGTTGCTTAAAATAAAAGCTGTTAAGACCGATTACTGAGCTTGGTCAGACTCGCTTAGTGGTTAATGTCACTGATTTCCGAGAGATCAGGGGTTAAAAACCCTAGCCTTGTCCGAAATTTTGCACCCGTAGAGTTTTCCAGCCTATTCCCCCACTAAATTTCTACCAAAACTGACCTGACAGGATTTAGTTTAATCGCTCCATCGTAACGTGTCTCAATATTTTTTAAAACGTCTGCTTGAAAGTTTTTTACTGATCTAAAAAGCTTCACCCCTCCCGAATCAGCCTCCCCCCAAGCAACCAACTTCAAATCGTTCCACCCTTAACCCCCCGCGCGCGACTCCGCGCTCCATCGAGCTAAAGCTAGCTTCCCTAAATCGTAGCTAGCTAGTGACGAAGCCAATCCCCTCGCCAGACGCTTGAATTCGCTCGGCGTTAGTCGGTTGTTTTGTTCATTTTTTTGCTTCTTATCCGAATATTTAGAGGTGCTTTTTGCTATCCTCAACGGGTTGAAGTATGTAAGTGATGTTACGTTTAAAAACAATCAGTGGAATTCTTTTTGAATTTTGCACTAGTACATTTTATCTCTCCTACTAATAGTAAATTAGTAAATGGCGAAGAGGTAAATGCCATAAACCTAAGTAACATGAATGCATTTAATGTTATCTACGCGGAGGACTCTTTTAATAATTTATAATTAAATTGCTATTGTGAACTTTGTGTGGTAGCCATGAAGTGCTCTTTGAAGTCTCACAGCATAATACGAGTTAATTCATGTTTTGGAGCGCCATTAGTGAATAAGACAATCAATTAGTCCATTCAGATCATGGTGAGAACAAACTGTACCATTGAAAAATGTATTTGTGAGAAGTAATAATGGCCAACATCTAATATAAGAGTAGCTCTTTTGAGCTCATAAAGATGTGATTTTCACAAATAATTGACTGTAATGATGAAAGCAAAGCATTATCTGTCTGAAATTTAAATCTTCTTTAGATACAATTTTTTTTACTTCGGGTTAACTTGCCAGAAAGTAAACATAAACACGACGGCGCGCGCGTGTCTGCGTAGCACAGAATGTTCCAACGTACCTCTCAAGGTTGCAAAACAACTTGTAAGTTCTGCCAGGCAACTTTTATGCATTGGAGAAAATTACTTGTACTGTTTGAACCAAAAAAACTATGCCTTCTTATAAAAGAACAAACTCTAGAAAGATAAGTGCAGTACAATCTAAAAGATACAGAAAACCATACAAACACACAGAACACATTATACAAACAAACACCAACACACAAATACAAAGCCCAATACCAAGAAAAACCATTTTTAAATTTTTAAGCGTAACTTCTTTAAGTTTTTACATTTTTTTTTCAATTTTGACATTTCATGAGCTGAACGGGATAATTAATTTTTCAAAATCTCGACCGTAAAATCAAATAAAATTTTAAGGTTTTTCGCAATTTTCTCTCATTTTTGACGTTTCTTGACCATAAGGGGAAATTAATTTTGCAAAAACTTGCAGATGTGTCATCAGCGAGAATTAAAAACACGCAGGCTTGGCATTGGACATATTTAAGTCGGCAATTTGTTGCAAAATTGAGTAAATTTTCTAATTTTTCATGATTTCTGCCAAGTTTTGCTCTTTGTGTCACCCATTTGTAGGAACTATCTCATACTAACTCTTTTTCTCTCTCCTACACAAACAGCGAAAGCATTGAAAATACGCACACCCTGACATATACCCCACAGGTACGCATTTACACACATTTACAAACCTCGCCACGCACAATTTTTTTGGCATTTAATGTCCGTCACCGTTCGTTTGTCGTGATTGTTTTTTTCTGAAAAAGTAGGTGCGGACTGTTTGATGTTTCATAGGCTTAATCAATCCATTTGTCTTTTTTTCAAAAAATGCACTGACTGTTAAAAAATAGATTTAATGAAAACATTTTTTGGTTCTGTATATATATAGCAATTTTTAGCAAATTTTCCTAATTTCGAAGCATTTTTTCCGAATTTTTTAACACTTCTCACAGTTTCTGCACTCTGCCTCTAGTTGTTTTTAACATGTGAAGGAACATTGAAAGCTGTTCGTAAATTCTCTTATTTAATAGCTTTGAGGAACCTTGGTTATCAGTACATATAATGTCTTGGAAATTTTTTTTATTTTTTGAGAACTGAAAAAAAAAATTTCAAAAGAATTTTTCTGTTTTCATCTGAGGAGTTTCGCAATCAGTGAGGGATCTAGTTTTTTAATTTAAAGTGCCCAAAGACTGAAAAGATCAGTTCGAAGAGGAATTTCAAAACACAGAGGTGAAAAATTATTTTTTAAAAAATTGTAAAAATGTATTAAATTCTCCAATCTGACAATTCATAAACTCCCTAACTTCCATTTTTATATGTCCTTCATTGTATTAGGGAGGATTAGTTAAAGTTATCTGTCGTGTTTTGCTCTCTGCCTCTTTGTGTCTAACATTTGTAGGAACTATCTCTCACACTAACTCTTTCTCTTGAACAAATTGCACACGCATGGAAAATGCGCACACACTTACATACACCCCGCAGGCCAGGCGAATGCACACATAAATACAAACCTAGCCACAAACAAAAAAAGATTTTGGTATTTCATCTTTACACAAAGTCCGTCACCGTTCGTTTGTCTTGTTTTTTTTTTCTGAAAAACTAGTTTTGGATTGTTTGATGTTTCATGGCTCAGTCGTTCTCTTCGTCTTTTTTTTCAAAAGTTGCAGTGACTGTTAAAGGTTAGATTAAATGAACAGTTTTGGTTCTGATTATGTTAAGCAGTTTTTTGCAAATTTTCTTATTTCGAAGTTTTTTTCGAATTTTTGAACACATTTTCTAACAGTTTTTGCACTCTGCCTCTAGTTGTTTTAAAATGTAAAGAAACGTTGAAAGATTCTCATGATTTTCTTTATTTAGTAGCTTTAGGGGGAACCGTGGTTATCAGTAAATTTAATGTCGTGGGCTTTTCCCTTTTTAACTAAGTTTTTTAAGGAAATTTAGCAAGAACTGAAAGAAGAAAATTTTTGAAGACATTTTCATTTTCATATGAGGAGTTTTGCATATGGGTGATCTGATTTTTCAATTTAAAGAAATTGAAAAAAGGTAGGAAAAATCAGTTCGAAGACGAATTTTAAAATACAGAAGTGAAAATTTATTTAAAAATTGTGTTTAATTTTCCAATCTGACAAAACATAAACTCTTCAACTTCCAACTTTATCCGCCTTTCATTGTGTTGGAGAGGATTAGTTAAAGTTATCTGCTACGGCATTGTAGATTTACAAATAAAAAGATTAAAAGTTTTGCTTTTTTTTCAATAATGAACTTGGTTGATTTGATACTCAATTCATGATACTAGTTTTTTGACGTTTGCAACGTTTTTAAAATACTAAAATTGTTACCTCTTTTTAACTGAGACAAATTTCTCGCAAAACAATTGAATTTAGAAAAGAATACATTTTTCTGATTTTAGTTTTAGATTTCCAGAGCTGACTTTTGCTATTTTGAGAGCTTTAAATTGCCTAGATTCCTCAATTTTGCAAAAATCTTTTGGATGCAGGGAAAAATTGTCCGTACAATAGTTTTTAACCAGCAGAAAACAGATATACGAATGGAAATGTTTTCAACAATATTTTGAGACAAAAAATTCAATTTGTTCATTTTTTGGAATTTTTGGCCATATTTTAATTTGTTAATGTTTAGGCTTGAAACGTTAATGTATTATTAAAAAATCTCAATTTAACCCATCTAATTTTACTACAATATTTTTTATTTGTTTCTATTTTAAATTTCAATGCAATTTTTTTTGTTGAAATCCAATGTTGTTGATGAATTTGAGCTCTCAAACTTTTTTGTGAGAATTGGCGATTAGACATTATTAATTTGGCGTGAAACGTAGTAGTGACTTGCTTTTTATATCCAAAATGTTTTTAGTACCCATTTAGTGTTTTCTCGTTTTCATAAGAATTGGGTTTGATTAATTATTACTTTAATTGTTCCAATATTTTTGAATACTAGCGGGTGTGACCCTACTATGGCAATATTTGCATGTGAAAGTATCGGATGGTCAGCTTTTGCGCAATTCAATTGTTGAAACTGGGTCTGAAGATGACTGCTTGTTTAGAGATTGCTACAGTTACATCAGAAACTTTTGTTGTCTATGCCAAACCTTTGAATTCAGAGTTCCTAATCCTTCCTAATCGTTCAAATGAGAAGGCAGACGAATTTAAGTGGGGTCTGTTATAAAAGATTACATATGTAATGACATTTTTGTTTCCGTTAGTTTTTTTAAAAAGTGCTTTTCTTCATATTTCGCCGAAATTTCAAATAGCAGTGCAGGGGCCTGAATTTTGCAGTTTTGAATTAGAAGTTAGTTTATTGGAATTTTAGTTGCTGAGCGATGTTTAATTGCTCTCAAACGAAGTTTGTAGCAATTATATTAGTGCTTTTGGTCTTTTTTTCCTTTCTTCCTCTTGGACGATTTTTTGTCTGACTCATTTGACTTTTAGTCTTCAAAAACGGGGTAAACAGGTAGCGCTCAGAGGGCATTAAGTGCTCTTAGAGCCCTTCAGCTCACTAGTCTCCAATTGTGCAATTCACAGAAATTGTTTTGGAGACTTGTACTTACTCGCTCTAATCCACACCCCTGCATTGAGGCCGTAAGGACCCCGTGCAGCCAAAGACACCCACCGTTGCCATCACCCGCTGTTGACCCCCATCAGCCCCCCCCCGCGACGCAACCCCTTCCCGAGCGCTCACCTCACGCCCCTTCAATTAAGCTAAATCTAGCCTCACTAAAACGTAGTTAGCTACTGACAAAACCAACCGTTTGCCGGTCGTTTGAGAGCTATTCGCCCGACGTTAGTCGGTTTGGTTTAAATTATTGTAGTCGTGTCTATTTTTCGGTCAAATTTATTAGACAGTTTTTGAATTTTCGACAGTTTTTGAACTATCATCACGCTTGGCCTCTTGATTAATGCGTGATATAAATGCTCTCTCATTCACTATTATGAAGTTGAACTGAAGTGCTGGCAGTTTCTTACTGAACGTTAAAAAGTGCTCGAAAATTGCTATCATTTTGAAAATCTCACTAGTGGCCGGTGTAAGCTCTAACAGCATTCGAATGCCCTCACCGGATGAATCTAATAAATACTGAAAACAACAAAAAATTCGATAAAAATTTGCTTAAAGTCGGTGTCCAAGCCATTAAAATCCTAAACTATTAATATTAACTCAACTAAAGTTATATATAATTGGGCCTGCTTTCAACGCCAAGGGGACTTGAATTTAGTTTGCGAATGTTACAAGACACCAAAACTTACTCAAATTTGGACAAAAACTTTATTATGAAAGCTCCTAGAATCAAAGCCAGAAAACCATTATTTTAAGCATGAAACCGCTATTGAAAAACTTCATTTCATTTCACCAAAAAAATGACGCAAACTGACGTTGATCAACCTTTGGAACAAATTGACAAGAATAAGAAAATAAGAATAAAAAAGCAGCAAAGTTCAAAAACAATATTTTTTAAAACAAATAAAACAATGAAGTGATACGACCACTGAAGAAGCAGACTATGAACAGCCCCTCCGCGCAGCATCACAGATCGTACAATAAAAGAAAGTTGTTATTGTGAACGAGATCTTATAGTAGACTGTTTTAGTTTTCTAAATTTGAAGCGTATTTGAATTAATTCGTGAGAAGTCAGCAACCCAAAAGAGTTACGTTATGATGAGCTGGTGACTCGAAACAAGATATTTTTGTGATGATATCTATCATTATTTTCTACGTAATTTGTATTATTAGATGAAAACTTTACTGTCAAAATGAACAGTCTAAAGTGAAGTTCGGAAACGCGCATCAGTTTTGCGGAGTTGGATCAAACACATAAACAGACAAGCTACTTCTTATGCCTATTTTTCAAAGCAATGTTTTAAACACAGTTTTTGGGATATCCAGTTGATTTCCTTTTTTTGTTGACGAAAAACCTGCAGCAGCAATCACATTTTTTTTTTGAAATATAACTTTAGAATCATTATTCTTGCTGAAATGGCCAAATTTTTAATTGGTCCCGAACAAAGTTTGTAGCAATTATATTAGTCCTGTGGTCTTTTTATATGCTATTATCTCTTTATTGATTTTCGTCTGACGCTTTTGACTCTTGTTAGGGGGTCTATTCAGGTGCAACTACTGTGAAAATGGACCAGTACTGGATTCGAACCAGCATCTCTTACTTGCAAGCCTAGTGTGCTACCCAATTACACCAACTGGTCTTAAGCTCTCGAACTTGGGCATCTCTTATAACCCGTTCTTACGTTCTTTCTTGTTCCTCAAGGCTTCATTTCTCTAGCCAAGTATACGTTGAACAAGTAGAGCTTCTTGTCAAGCTATGTCAAGCTTATCTTATGCACAATTTACATTAGGTTGTTCTCTTTCAACCTTCTAACAACTCTTATTTAAAAAACGGGTAAGCTGGCAAAACCCCGAGAGAGAACCAAGACGCTGAGCAGCTTTTAGAGCTCTACCGTCTCTGTGTATAATTCACGGCAGTACACACCCCGTAGCCACCCGCGCTCTCGGAAACCCCCACTTCGTACACTTTCCTCACTCCACCCCCACCCCTCGCTTTCCGAAAAACCCCTAATGCATCCCTTTTTCTACTCTCATTTCCCCCTCTCTTAAAGGTAAGCTAGCCTCACGAAGCCGAAGCTGGCAAATACCGAAGCCAACCGCTCTCCAGTCGTTTGAGCAATTCGCCCGACGTTAGTCCGTTATGTTTTGTGTATGCTTGAGTCATTATTATTGAGTTCTATCTTATCGCTTTACTGCTTTGAATTCAGTTTGTTTTCAATCTTTACTGCAGAAAGAAAGCCTGATCAGCTGTCATTTTTCAAATTAGTTAATGGATTGGAGCACTTCCCCAAATTACTTTTTTTGCGTCAATTGTTCTTGACCTGATCTGAAAGTTAAGTGGCATAAACGAAGTGGTCCGCCATCAAAGCTTTCAATCTGTTGCGAAGCTGTGTTCTTAATTTGCGCTGTTTGATTTATTGTTAGTTGGTATGTTCAATTTAAGTTTAAGAGCTTTTTCAATGGCGGTTTGGTGCGTGTTCTGCGTTTACTTAATAAAAATTGTATTTTCTGATCGGTTTAGCATATCACTGATAGAATTTGTGCCAATAAAGTAAAAATCATCAAAAGGTTAACACATAGAAACCTGTTAATACAGGAGCTGTTGACTTGTTCTTGTTCTCTAATAAAAGCTGGCTTAATTAAGTAATTTTGGCTTCAAATGGATTCTAATGAGCTTCTAAAAGGTGTGGACCTTTTATGCGCCAATTTGGTGGCCAATTTGGTGGTGATGTAAAGTCGAATTTTTTAAAAGTCTAATATTTACAGAATTATGATTATTCAAATTAATAGTTTAAACTTAGAATTTTTTGTTTTTGGAAAACTTGTCAAAAGCAAGCAGCTGATCCGGTTAACGAAGAAGGCAAAGCTGAACCAATAGAAATTTATAGAAGGTAATAGTATCTGCCGAAATTCGTGATTAAGTACAACATCAAGACTATTTATTATACAAAATAGTGGATGAAATTTATCATCGTTTCTAAAGTTGTGGTGCTAGAAACATTTGTGATCCTTTAATGTGTCATGATGCAGTTTTGATTTTGGCTTGGCTGGGGTCTGAACCTTCATTTGACTCAATATAACTCTATTTTTTTGATGTTCTAAGACAGTTTTCTTGTTGTCACTTACTTTACAGCAGTCGATCAGACTTGATAAGAGGAAGACTCCACACCCACATTGTCGGTTATTACACGAGTAAAGAATTTTACGCATATTGTCTTAGTTAATACTTGAAGTACCTAGAATTTAGTAATCTGCAAACTGTAGTTTTTCTGCTTACATCAATTGTGATCTATCAGTTGGAATTCTGCTGTTTTTGCATGCTGGGTTGTGCTTCTTTGTTCCCACTTGTTCAGCGTTGTTCAGCCCCTCCACTTCATTGCCACGTGAAAGTTTTCTTTTATTTTCTTTAAAATTGAAATATTCTGAAGGAGCTAAGCGTCATAAATTATTAATTGCTGTCGAAGACAAGCAATTATTGTAAACGTTTTGGATCTATTTTGTTTCGCCCCCCCCCCCCACCTTATTGAGCTTATTTTTTACGCCCCCAGGAGCACGTGCTATTTTCTTGCATAGTAACGACATTATATAACAATATAATTTGCAACTGGGGCGTAAAAATACGGGGGGGGGGGGGGGGGGGGGGGGGCAAAACAGAATAGATCCACGTTTTTGTTTCTTTTTGCGACTCGAAGAAGAGTATTGAGATTCTACAGGTTTTTGTAAGCTGAAGTCAGGACTTGAAATTTGACTTTCGTTTTCGTACATTGACTTGTTTTAGAATGTTGACTTCTGTTTTCCAACAATAGCTTAGTTTGTAATGTATAACTACGAAGAACTGATGGTAATATTGAAGGTGAAAAGGTCCCCAACTAGCCTCCCACACCAACATCCACACCTACCCCCCCCCCCCCCCCCCCACACACACACACACACACACACACACACACACACACACATCTGCACTTGACTTTCTGCGTATTGCGTGATCTAAATTTCTCTCTCAATTTCAAGCAGCTGAACTCAATTGGCGGCAATTTAATACCTAATGTCAAATGATAGGTGCGTGAGACTGGTGCCTTTTTTCACTCTTAATCCTAATAGTGTATATATATTAACCTCTAATGAGGTTATTTGAATCCCCCTAGTGAATTTCAGTCCCATTTAGGCTACCCCCACCCCGACTGAAGTAGATTACAATTGATCAGAGCTCCCATTGATTAGAACTCCCTCTCGAGAGCAATTCTGTAGATTAAAGAATGGATAAATTCGTGCGCGAAACAGTTGACAATGTTGAATTCGAACGATCAAACATTTTTGTTCAAAAGTTCAGCGGAGAAACTACTCGAGAGTTATAATCATGCTCAGCGACAGATGATCTTAATGCAACTGAAGCTAATGATATAATCGCCTCTGTTGACAATTGGGACATTTCAATCGCCCTCCGGCTCCTTGCACATGCTCAATTAAACCTATCATTGTACCACTGGCCCATTGAACCTGTCAATGTAAAACTTAATCAAAAAACAAAAACTGATTTTCTAAAAAAACTGAAAATTTGGTTTGGTCCTGTTCAATTTAGGAACCTTTTTAATCTTGATGTCAGCGAGGCTTTGATTAATTTTTTTCAAATATACTCAAAAAAAAAATTTGTTTTGACAATACACGAATGAGGGATTAAGCAATATTCTACGAGCTATAGGAAAAATCAAATGATACCAAAATAAAAGGACGTTATGCGGAACTGATTTTAAGTATCACCTTAGTATCATTTCTAGCTGCTTCAAAAATTGTACTCCGCAGCTGCTTTGATAGTTTTTGAGGGCCATGAACAACATGTGCAATCCCTCAATAGACAATGCGAATCCAGAAATATGAAAATAAGGTTAATATAGAAATCTGAGCTACTGTGAACACAATTTTCAGCTGCCAGCTCATCCTGCAAACATCAACAAATTCTCGACTGTTTTTTTGCAAATAAGTCAACAAGTGGAATCAGACCTTCTGGTAAAGATTGTGTAGTGTGAATCTGAAAGAAATTCAGTGATTTAGAAGCATTGGTTTCTAGTCTTCAGATGAAAACAGAGTACTCATGCTTTACTGATCCTTGGTTAACTTTTACGGCTGAAGGTAGTAATAATCAGAGAGGCACTAGTTCTACAACAGACCCTAAGCTCCAAGAGGGCTTTTCTCTGCCCCCACGAAAATTGCTCTCTTTGGAAATGATATGTGTTTCCATGTTCATCCAAATTTGTCACTCAAGGAGTTCAGTATTTATGGAATGACCCAATCTTTTTGCCCCCATTTAACTCAAAAAGAGGAATACAAATATGTGTTTTATAATTGCTTAAAGAATCTAGTAGAAAGGTAATTGAGCTCCTACAATTCGGGGACTAAGACCAGACGCTTCTTCTTTGAATGCCAAAAAAAGAGGCGTGATAAATTGAAAAGATAAATTGAAATGAGAAATATATGGAAGCTACTACTTTTAAACGTATGGTGCCTGTTGGAAATTCTTGAAAAGCAAAAACTTAACAAACTCTCTTGGAAAAAAGAGCGAGTAGTAGGCTTACATTTTTGTCATGTTCAAATATGAAATCAAAATCGTCCAGACGGGACAATGCCAATGCTTTAATTTTTTCCACAATGGTATGAAGCCTGTAAACAATTGAGTAGAAATTATGATTTCACTTTTCCACCATCGACTTTCATGATCGATGTTGTTCTACAAGACTGGTGTTGCTGAAATTAGGGATACAAGTTTTGCATATTGAAGTCTTGAATTAGTGTTGATAACGTACGGATTGTCTCAATTAATTTTACGCAATTTTGAAAATTGTTTTGGAATAAACATTGCGTAGTGTTGATAACGTACGGAATATCTCAATAAATATCCACAATTCCACATTATCTTGATTTTTTAATAAATCTACCGTTTTAAAAGAAAGCTTTTCCTTTTCAACTAGTTAAATCCGTTGCCCAATGTAAATTTGCTCCGTTGCACAATGAGGACTTAAAAATAGACGAAACCAATTACTGTTGATAATGTCATTATTGTTCGGACCCCACTTGTGGGGGGGGAACTATATACTCAAAATGGTTTTTTTTTGTTCCGTGAATTTTGGCCGACCGATATATTCATCGTAGAGAAATGTGCATGGTATCATTAAAAAGCTCGTCCAGCGTAGAATTTGAAATTAAAAAGATTCTTTAGAATTTCGTTTTTTTCGAGGAGTTATCGAGGTTTAAAGTTTCATATGAACACTTGATATTTGGTTCACTTTTGTTCACTTTTACCGTAATTTTCGTTCGAATTAACGTTTTTTCTACGAAAAATTTAATTCAAAACTAGATTTCACGCCAAAAAGTAAATCAATTTTAGGTTTTTAATAGACGAAAGGAGATAATAAAGACTAGTTCTAGTCTTAGAGGAAAGTTTAATATATAAAAAAATCGAATTAGGTTTGGGAGCTCTTTTTTTAAAAAATTTTGCAATTTTTTTGTTTTTTCAAGTCACCTAGAGACTACTAGACACTTTTAATATCGAAGTTCCGTTAATGACAAACCTCTTTTACGATCAAATGAAGCCCAATGAACAAAAAATTTGTTTCAAAGGGATCGCTCATGTTTTTTTTTTGGATTCGTATCTCAAATTTCGTAATTTCAAATGAAATTTTGATTTATTTTTTGAGGTTTTACTAAAGTTTTATAATCCTATGGCATAAACTTGTTGACTAAAAGTGCAATAGATTTGCTAATGAGCATTAAGTGAACCTATCTAGTGCTGTGAGTGGACAGCTAATGGCTGTTAAGACTTTGAAAATTAATTTTCGAAAATTAATTTTCGATCTTATCACGTCATCCTAATATTGATGGCTACATCTTCCTTTATTGAAGACGTCCAAAGGATCATGGATAAAGTTTTCTGGGAGAACAATATGGTTTAAATGGCTTCAGCACTTTCTTCTCCCATTTTTCTAAAGAAATTTTGGTTTTTGCCTGTATTGTTGTTTTTTTTTCAGTCATAAGACATATTGTGATGTCTTAGTGATTACCTAGACATGATAAACATCCTTGTATTCACATCGTGGCATAGCTGAGCGTATTCATTGAATTCCTATGAAAGCCTTTGAGTTTAATGGCTGTTAAGACTTTAAAAATATTCTTTTTTTTTGAAATTTTTTTGAACATAAATCAATCTTAAGCTTATTTTCGTGGACTGTAAGTCAGTCTCGGCAATGACAGAACCGCTTTTTTTACATGAACAGCAATTTATCTAGTTAGCGGTTTTGTCTTCTAAATATTGTTTTTTACTTCGGTGCACGAGTTTTCATAATTTTTATAATTTTTGGATTTTTTTTAGTAATTTTGGTTCCTTTTGAAATCGTATTAACTTATCCTAATTTTGATAGCTCCCATTGGCTTAGTGAAGACGATCAATGGATCGTTGAAAAAGTTGTCAGAGAAAAAAGCTTATGGTTTAAATAGCTTCGACACTCTTCTCTCAATTTTCTACCGAACTTTTGGATTTTGCCCGTTTTTGTTGTTGTTTTCATAGTCAATGACTTGTTGTAATGTCTTTTTGATAAATTTTGAATGACAAAAATTCTAGTCGTCACATCATTTAGGCATAATTTAGCGTAATAATTGCCTTCCGTTGAAAGCTGTAGAATTTTATTGCTTTGATACTATGGGTTTTCTGAAAAGTTTCGTGGTTTTGATGTATTTTTTCTTTGCCATACGACTTATTGTGATGAATTATTGATGTCACATGAATGAAACCTATAATTGCTATTTCATCGAGGCAGAGTTTAGTGTGTTTAATTAACTCCGTTGAAAATCATTGAATTTAATGTCTTTGATACTAGGGCTTTTCCGAAAATCTTCGTGGTTTTAATATCTTTGTTTATATTTGTTGTTTTTCAAGTCATTTTGTAACAATAGAAACAATCACCTTGCTGTTAAAAAATTAATTGAAAATAGAAGAGTTAATACTGAAAAGTTCATTCTCTAATGGCTTTGAAACTTTTCTCGCTTAATTTTTGTGAGTTCGCTGTTTTTGCTTTTTTTTTTATTTTTTAGGTAGCTGTGAAATTCTGATCGGTCTCATAAACCTGTAATGTTGCCTGTAATGTTGCCCATAAACCTGTAATGAGTGATGTTACCCGAAGCAGTCAGTTTAAAGCCAATAGTCTTAAAAATTATGATATTATACATCTTCAAAGGTTTTTCAAACTTTTCAGTTTTTTTGTTCTTTTCGTCAACTTATTCTCGTCATTGAGAAGTCCACCCCAATTCCTTGAATTTCAAAAAACAACTTGTCTACTAATATTATGTGGTAACTGATGTTTTGTTTGGTGGACATTGCGTTTTCATAAAAAATATTGTGAGTGGTGTATTTGTGTTTTTTTTTTCTTTTCTTTTAGCTTATTCAGGTAATAACAGATCCCAATGATTTTCAAATATGGCCCAAATGAACGAGCTTCTTTTCTCTTTCAGTATAATTTTAGCTGAATGAGTATAAATGTAAACTGAAAAAAAAATTAAATAAAATTCAGATAATAGCTAATGATTTTAATGGCTTCAATAATTTATGTAATTGTTCGTAATTTTCTGCGTCTTTGTGTAAATTGTTCGTTTTTTTTGAGATTTTCTGCGTATTTAGTTTATTCCTATGGTTTAGTCTCAGCAAAGACAGGTCCCATTAGTTTCATATTGACTTTTATTAAATTTATCAAGAATTATTTTGTTAAAAATTTAAAGATTTTTTTAGACTTTTGAAATTATTTGGGTTAAGAAATGTTGATTGATCTTTGACTTTAACCTCATTTTTTTCTCTATATCAACTTTTTACCTAATCTCTTTATGAAAAACATACATCTGCTGTATAGTTAGCAAAAACTAAATTTGTGGAGTTAAGGTTTTATCTGATTGCTTTTTGACGTTGTTACTGGTTGCTTTTAAAATTATGTATTTGGTTTCTGCCGTGAAAATTTTTGTTTTAGAATATTTTGTTGTTTGCTGTATTCTCTCGTAGTCTTTTTATCGGTAGATCTCGTGAGCGCTGTAATGAGAAATGGCATTATGTAATTCAATTTGTAGTTAGGTTTTGTAGCATTTTTTTAAAATTCAAAACATCTATTTTTGTTATCTCTTCGTTTGGTTGACAATTAAGTCAAAAATGTAGATGAGCTCAGGTCGGAACATCAGGTGCGAACGCACATTAACGAGCCGCCTTGTTTAGTGTAGGGAGTAAACTGAGACCGAATAATTTATAACACCAAAAAATTTCATGTGATACATAACGAACAATTTGGATTCAGAAGTAAACAGTTCGTCTAATACTTTAGTTGAGCTCATAGAAACTGTATCAACAGTCGTTAGTTTTTCCTAGATGTAAAAATGTATTCGGCTTATAATCGCCTTATTCTGCTGCATAGTTTTGAGTCAGTTTTTTATGCATTTTTCTTTTTGAGGCAGTATACCTAAGTGAAAAAATGCAATGTGCTGATTCAAATGGTAAACAAGCTGACTGGGAGGACGTCAACTGCAATGTAACACAACGTTCAATTTTTGGTCCTCTTATTTTTATCATATATTTTAACGGTTTGCCGTCGGTCTGTAAAATTTGGAAGATCATATTCTGATGATACTAATGTAGATGCCGATAACTTTTCAATTAGATCTTGAAAAAGTCGGGTGTCCAACTAGAAAAATTGGTACTGAATTTTTATGAATTTTTTTAATGAATTTTTATGAAAAGTTTTATGAATAAATATCTAAAGCAATCCCTCGAATCAGCGTTTCAAAATCGTCCAGACGGGACAATGCCAATGCATAATTTTTTCCACAATGGTATGAAGTCTGTAAACAATTGAGTAGAAATTATGATTTCACTTTTCCACCATCGACTTTGGTGATCGATGTTGTTCTACAAGACTGGTGTTGCTGAAATTAGGGATACAAGTTTTGCATATTGAAGTCTTGAATTAGTGTTGATAACGTACGGATTGTCTCAATTAATTTTACGCAATTTTGAAAATTGTTTTGGAATAAACATTGCGTAGTGTTGATAACGTACGGAATATCTCAATAAATATCCACAATTCCACATTATCTTGATTTTTTAATAAATCTACCGTTTTAAAAGAAAGCTTTTCCTTTTCAACTAGTTAAATCCGTTGCCCAATGTAAATTTGCTCCGTTGCACAATGAGGACTTAAAAATAGACGAAACCAATTACTGTTGATAATGTCATTATTGTTCGGACCCCACTTGTGGGGGGGGAACTATATACTCAAAATGGTTTTTTTTTGTTCCGTGAATTTTGGCCGACCGATATATTCATCGTAGAGAAATGTGCATGGTATCATTAAAAAGCTCGTCCAGCGTAGAATTTGAAATTAAAAAGATTCTTTAGAATTTCGTTTTTTTCGAGGAGTTATCGAGGTTTAAAGTTTCATATGAACACTTGATATTTGGTTCACTTTTGTTCACTTTTACCGTAATTTTCGTTCGAATTAACGTTTTTTCTACGAAAAATTTAATTCAAAACTAGATTTCACGCCAAAAAGTAAATCAATTTTAGGTTTTTAATAGACGAAAGGAGATAATAAAGACTAGTTCTAGTCTTAGAGGAAAGTTTAATATATAAAAAAAATCGAATTAGGTTTGGGAGCTCTTTTTTTAGAAAATTTTGCAATTTTTTTGTTTTTTCAAGTCACCTAGAGACTACTAGACACTTTTAATACCGAAGTTCCGTTAATGACAAACCTCTTTTACGATCAAATGAAGCCCAATGAACAAAAAATTTGTTTCAAAGGGATCGCTCATGTTTTTTTTTGGATTCGTATCTCAAATTTCGTAATTTCAAATGAAATTTTGATTTATTTTTTGAGGTTTTACTAAAGTTTTATAATCCTATGGCATAAACTTGTTGACTAAAAGTGCAATAGATTTGCTAATGAGCATTAAGTGAACCTATCTAGTGCTGTGAGTGGACAGCTAATGGCTGTTAAGACTTTGAAAATTAATTTTCGAAAATTTTTTCGATCTTATCACGTCATCCTAATATTGATGGCTACATCTTCCTTTAGTGAAGACGTCCAAAGGATCATGGATAAAGTTTTCTGGGAGAACAATATGGTTTAAATGGCTTCAGCACTTTCTTCTCCCATTTT
Organism: Convolutriloba macropyga; assembly: GCF_964194025.1. Lineage (NCBI taxonomy): Eukaryota > Metazoa > Xenacoelomorpha > Acoela > Convolutidae > Convolutriloba > Convolutriloba macropyga. The sequence continues at coordinate 47,802,736 of NC_134477.1, forward strand.
TCTAAAGAAATTTTGGTTTTTGCCTGTATTTGTTGTTTTTTTTTCACAGTCATAAGACATATTGTGATGTCTTAAAGATTACCTAGACATGATAAACATCCTTGTATTCACATCGTGGCATAGCTGAGCGTATTCATTGAATTCCTATGAAAGCCTTTGAGTTTAATGGCTGTTAAGACTTTAAAAATATTCTTTTTTTTGAAATTTTTTTGAACATAAATCAATCTTAAGCTTATTTTCGTGGACTGTAAGTCAGTCTCGGCAATGACAGAACCGCTTTTTTTACATGAACAGCAATTTATCTAGTTAGCGGTTTTGTCTTCTAAATATTGTTTTTTTTACTTCGGTGCACGAGTTTTCATAATTTTTATTTTTGGATTTTTTTTAGTAATTTTGGTTCCTTTTGAAATCGTATTAACTTATCCTAATTTTGATAGCTCCCATTGGCTTAGTGAAGACGATCAATGGATCGTTGAAAAAGTTGTCAGAGAAAAAAGCTTATGGTTTAAATAGCTTCGACACTCTTCTCTCAATTTTCTACCGAACTTTTGGATTTTGCCCGTTTTTGTTGTTGTTTTCATAGTCAATGACTTGTTGTAATGTCTTATTGATAAATTTTGAATGACAAAAATTCTAGTCGTCACATCATTTAGGCATAATTTAGCGTATTAATTGCCTTCCGTTGAAAGCTGTAGAATTTTATTGCTTTGATACTATGGGTTTTCTGAAAAGTTTCGTGGTTTTGATGTATTTTTTCTTTGCCATACGACTTATTGTGATGAATTATTGATGTCAGATGAATGAAACCTATGATTGCTATTTCATCGAGGCAGAGTTTAGTGTGTTTAATTAACTCCGTTGAAAATTATTGAATTTAATGTCTTTGATACTAGGGCTTTTCCGAAAATCTTCGTGGTTTTAATATCTTTGTTTATATTTGTTGTTTTTCAAGTCATTTTGTAACAATAGAAACAATCACCTTGCTGTTAAAAAATTAATTGAAAATAGAAGAGTTTATACTGAAAAGTTCATTCTCTAATGGCTTTGAAACTTTTCTCGCTTAATTTTTGTGAGTTTGCTGTTTTTGCTTTTTTTTATTTTTTAGGTAGCCGTGAAATTCTGATCGGTCTCATAAACCTGTAACGTTGCCTGTAATGTTGCCCATAAACCTGTAATGAGTGATGTTACCCGAAGCAGTCAGTTTAAAGCCAATAGTCTTAAAAATTATGATATTATACATCTTCAAAGACTTTTCAGTTTTTTTGTTCTTTTCGTCAACTTATTCTCGTCATTGAGAAGTCCACCCCAATTCCTTGAATTTCAAAAAACAACTTGTCTACTAATATTATGTGGTAATTGATGTTTTGTTTGGTGGACATTATGCGTTTTCATAAAAAATATTGTGAGTGATGTATTTGTGTTTTTTTTTCTTTTCTTTTAGCTTATTCAGGTAATAACAGATCCCAATGATTTTCAAATATGGCCCAAATGAACGAGCTTCTTTTCTCTTTCAGTATAATTTTAGCTGAATGAGTATAAATGTAAACTGAAAAAAAAATTAAATAAAATTCAGATAATAGCTAATGATTTTAATGGCTTCAATAATTTATGTAATTGTTCGTAATTTTATGAGATTTTCTGCGTCTTTGTGTAAATTGTTCGTTTTTTTTTGAGATTTTCTGCGTATTTAGTTTATTCCTATGGTTTAGTCTCAGCAAAGACAGGTCCCATTAGTTTCATATTGACTTTTATTAAATTTATCAAGAATTATTTTGTTAAAAATTTAAAGATTTTTTTAGACTTTTGAAATTATTTGGGTTAAGAAATGTTGATTGATCTTTGACTTTAACCTCATTTTTTTCTCTATGTCAACTTTTTACCTAATCTCTTTATGAAAAACATACATCTGCTGTATAGTTAGCAAAAACTAAATTTGTGGAGTTAAGGTTTTATCTGATTGCATTTTGACGTTGTTACTGGGTGCTTTTAAAATTATATATTTGGTTTCTGCCGTGAAAATTTTGTTTTAGCATATTTTGTTGTTTGCTGTATTCTCTCGTAGTCTTTTTATCGGTAGATCTCGTGAGCGCTGTAATGAGAAGTGGCATTATGTAATTCAGTTTGTAGTTAGGTTTTGTAGCATTTTTTAAAATTCAAACATCTATTTTTGTTATCTCTTCGTTTGGTTGACAATTAAGTCAAAAATGTAGATGAGCTCAGGTCGGAACATCATGTGCGAACGCACATTAACGAGCCGCCTTGTTTAGTGTAGGGAGTTAACTGAGACCGAATAATTTATAACGCCAAAAAATTTCATGTGATACATAACGAACAATTTGGATTCAGAAGTAAACAGTTCGTCTAATACTTTAGTTGAGCTCATAGAAACTGTCTCAACAGTCGTTAGTTTTTCCTAGATGTAAAAATGTATTCGGCTTATAATCGCCTTATTCTGCTGCATAGTTTTGAGTCAGTTTTTTATGCATTTTTCTTTTTGAGGCAGTATACCTAAGTGAAAAAATGCAATGTGCTGATTCAAATGGTAAACAAGCTGACTGGGAGGACGTCAACTGCAATGTAACACAACGTTCAATTTTTGGTCCTCTTATTTTTATCATATATTTTAACGGTTTGCCGTCGGTCTGTAAAATTTGGAAGATCATATTCTGATGATACTAATGTAGATGCCGATAACTTTTCAATTAGATCTTGAAAAAGTCGGGTGTCCAACTAGAAAAATTGGTACTGAATTTTTATGAATTTTTTTAATGAAATTTTATGAAAAGTTTTATGAATAAATATCTAAACCAATCCCTCGAATCAGCGTTTCGAATTAATTGACCGATTGATGTAAGTAGAACTTGTTTTCAAGTATTTGGGTTTCCATATGCGTCGGAAACAGACTATGAAAACAGATGTGACATCTCGACGTTGAAACAATTTGTGCCCCTTGAGAACTTATCCATTTTCTTTAACTAGTGTTCCCATCATCCAATGTGATGATTTAGTTCATTTCTGTTTTAGCTACTATTCTCTAAAATCATTGAACTTGTTAAAGATTAATGATTAAAGATTTCGATTTTTAAAATTGTGTACTTTAGAACAAAGAGTGATAGTTTTCAAATTTTTCGAAGAAATCTTTGATTATCGTGTCAGAATACATATATATGAACTTCTCAAATTTGTTTCAAATCAATCATTAAAAAGCATATAAAATCGTTTTGTATTAATCTCAGCATTGTCATCTTGTCTGACAAATATTTATGACATCTCGAGGCTTGTTTCAATCACTGTAGAGTTCCAGTGGTCATTCAGAGCTCTGGGTAAAGTTGCCATTGCAATATAAAACTTCCATTGTCTATACGACAGTTCTGTTGTGTTTCAAGCCTCTGATTATAGCCGTCGATCGAGCTGAGAAGTTGCGCATATTGATTGATTTATCCAAATTGACAGACGTCTAAGTTTAGAGTTATCGGGTGTTTTTAACAGAAAATTGATTGTGCAGTAGGTACACTTAAAATTTTCCAATTACCTGTCTATGTTCCTGCTGCTGCAAAAATTCTGCTCCAGTTGATCAGTTGAACAGTTTTATCCTCAATTGGAGTTGAAATCAAAAGCAGTTGGAAAGTTTGAAACAGTTTTGAAATATTGCGTAGATGTCGAGATTCGTGTTATGTTATTGTTTTGTATTTTCAGGAAACGATGCGACTCCTGATTCAGCTTTCACTGATTGGGCCGTATGTGTGTTTCAAGACAACTTAGATGGAGCTGTGTTCATGCGAGAAGGGGTGAGTAATTTCACATTTCATTTTTTGCATCTGCTTTCTTTAATGTTTGATAAGTTCTGAGTTTGCTTTTTTATCTGTTATTTTTTTGTGTTAACTTTTTTAATTGCAGTCATATTTGCTTGCTCTGTTAGTGGTATTATTGATAAATACGTAGAAAATGTGTTCAAATGTGTTGACAAGGTGTTCAAGATCTTAGCTCCTATTGATCGTGTACTTCTGTTCTTCAATGGCTATTATTGAGACATACGTCAATGTTACTACGGCAGCGTGTATTGAGAAACGATTAATAAGTTTAATGTGGAAAGTTTTCAACAAAGGATGTGGCGAACGAGAAACGTCTGCACTTGGCGATTGTTTTGCGACTGTGATCTATGCAGAAATATCTGTTTAGTGTTGTTAGACTGAGACAATAGAAAATCTCCACAGAACAGCAAATCGAAAATAACAACAACAATAATACCACGCCTTTTGTTTTCATTTTTAGATGAAAGGAATGGAATGATTTTTAATGAGCTATGGAGATTTTCAAGCCCCCATCTCCTGTTAACTTGACACCTGAAAACGATTACACTAGCTAAAGAGTTTCCTAGCTTAAGTATTAATAATTCACATTTAAACACGCTTTGACGCTCAACGTTTCATGAGTGTGATCTCTATTAACAACTTTGATAATGATTTACAAGGTTTTATTGACAAAGAAGTGTTGTAACTGTCTTTTGCTTAAGTTATACAGCAGAAATTCTACCTGTTGTGAAATTAATAAGAAAATAATGTACTTAAAAGGTGAGCTTAATTTTTGAATGCTCTTTTTCTGGCAGCTGTTTAAATGGGACATTATTTTTTCATTTCAGAGTACAGGGCTTGAGTACCGAGTGCGTATCAGAGGTCTAGAGAGTGGACTGCACGGGTTCCACGTGCACCAGTATGGCAGTCTCTACCAGGCAGATTCCTCATCCGGGAGGTGCAAGGCTGCAGGGGGCCACTACAACCCACTCAGTCAGTCACACGGGGCTATTAATGACTCTACGAGGTAATGCAATGCAACACGTGTATTGCTTATCAGAGACTCAAAAGTGTTGGCTGTTCTTACGTCAGTATGTTGTAATTTTTTCAAACTAATTGGTTTTAAGTTTAACTCCACATTTAAATGGAGCAATAAAATTTGTGATTGCTTTACAATAAGAGTTACGTTTAAAAATGTTTCGTTCGTATTCTCTTGAAAAATGTATTACTAATTTGAGTCCTTTAAATTCGTCAGCCTCAATTGCGTTTGGTTTTTTGAGTATCGCTTCTCTAATTTAGAGCTTGAATATTACGTGTGTATAATGTGTGAATGGTTGCGTGTTTCTATTGAATAATTGTGATCATGTAAATTGAGGTAGTAAGTTTGATAAAATTTTGATTTTTTATTTTCATTAGATGCGTGTTTCGAGCGCTTTGAGATCTATTTTGTTTAGGCTTTTAAAATTTTTTTACAAGTTAATCATATTAACAAAGCAGTATACAGTTTATAAATAATTAATCAATATTTACAATAAAGTACAGTTTAGTCATATAAATGCTCTCTTCTTCAGACCAGGATGAAATTAATTTAGCAACAAAGAATTTGAGACTTAGCGTATTTCTATCTTTAATCGGTTTGTTTATATTATTCATGGGTAGGTTTGATCTAATCGTTTCATCAATTGGACATTCGTAGAACAGGTGTTTAAAAGTTTCGAACTTTTTCACAAGAGTAGCATAATGGGTGAGTTGTAACGTTGTTCAACCATTTTTTTGGTTTCTCCAAGTAACTGTATAAAAAAGCAGATAGAGGACGTTTTTATATAGTGGTGTCAATGTTTTTTTTCGAAATGTTTTTGACGAAGGCGAGCAATGTATTTGAAAACTCCTCATCTATTGAGTCACAAAAAGGCTCGAATTCTTTCCTCAATATTTCCATTAAATTCTGAGTGCGTTGTTAAAATATGATAAAGTTTTGCATGCCACATGTTCGTAATGTCGATAGTCTTATTCAATTAATCTATACTGCAGCATTCCTTTATAATTGACATCTTGGCAAGCCCTTGCTCTTTTGCAAATTTTAGAAAATCTTTTTGAAGTTTGGGTTGGACAGTAGCTGCTATATTGTTATACTTTTAGCTGTTTTCGCCAGATCTATTAGTTTACACGCCAATATTTGTGTTTTTAAATTATGAAAACCAACGCCGCCTTTCTTAGTAGAATTATATAGAGGATTTTTGTTCAGAGAATGTTTTTGTTTATTCCACAAGGAATGAATCATCATTTCTACTTTGTCTATGAATGTCTTTTTAAAGTCTGTTTCGAAACTGGTAAATCAGCTTACTTCGCACAAAGGTTGAAAATGGAGCAATATAATTTGTGATTGCTCTACAATAAGAATTACGTTTAAAAATGTTTCGTTGGTTTTCTCTTGAAAAATGTATTACTATTTTGAGTCCTTTAAATTCGTCAGCCTCAGTTGCGTTTGGTTTTTTGAGTATCGCTTATCCTATTTAGAGCTTGAATATTACGTGTGTATAATGTTTGAATGGTTGCGTGTTTCTATTGAATAATTGTGATCATGTAAATTGAGGTAGTGAGTTTAATAAAATTTGATTTTTTATTTTCATCAGATGCGTGTTTCGAGCGCTTTGAGATCTATTTTGTTTAGGCTTTTAAAATTTTTTACAAGTTAATCATATTAACAAAGCAGTATACAGTTTATAAATAATTAATCAATATTTACAATAAAGTACAGTTTAGTCATATAAATGCTCTCCTCTTCAGACCAGGATGAAATTAATTAGCAACAAAGAATATTTGATCTAGCGTATTTCTATCTTTAATCAGTTTGTTTGTTTGTCATGGGTAGGTTTGATCTAATCGTTTCATCAATTGGACATTCGTAGAACAAGTTGTTAGAAGTTTTGAACTCTTTTTCACAAGAGTAGGATAATGGGTGAGTTGTAAAGTTGTTCAACCATTTTTTTGGTTTCTCCAAGTAACTGTTCAAAAAAGCAGATATAGGACGTTTTTATCTAGTGGTGTCAATGTTTTTTTCGAAATGTTTTTGACGAAGGTGAGCAATGTATTTGAAAACTCCTGATCTATTGAGTCACAAAAAGGCTCGACTTCTTTCCTCAATTTTTCCATTTAATTCTGAGTGCGCTGTTTAATTATGAGAAAGTTTTGCATGCCACATGTTCGTAATGTCGATAGTCTTATTCAAATGATCTATACTGCAGCATTCCTTTATAATTGATATCTTGGCAAGCTCTAGCTCTTTTGCAAATTTTAGAAAATCTTTTTGAAATTTGGGTTGGACAGTAGCTGCTATATTGTTATACTTTTAGCTGTTTTCTCCAGATCTATTAGTTTACACGCCAATATTTGTGTATTTAAATAATGAAAACCAACGCCGCCTTTCTTAGTAGAATAATATAGAAGATTTTTGTTCAGAGAATGTTTTTGTTTGTTCCACAGGGAATGAATCATCAATGCTATTTCGTCTATGAATGTCTTTTTAAAGTCTTGTGTCGAAACTGGTAAATCAGATTACTTCGCACAAAGGTTGAAATTGGAGCAATATAATTTGTGATTGCTCTACAATAAGAGTTACGTTTAAAAACGTTTCGTTGCTTTTCTCTTCAAAAATGTATTACTAATTTGAGTCATTTAAATTCGTCAGCCTCAGTTGCGTTTGGTTTTTTGAGTATCGCTTATCCTATTTAGAGCTTGAATATTACGTGTGTATAATGTTTGAATGGTTGCGTGTTTCTATTGAATAATTGTGATCATGTAAATTGAGGTAGTAAGTTTAATAAAATTTGATTTTTTTATTTTCATCAGATGCGTGTTTCGAGCGCTTTGAGATCTAGTTTGTTTAGGCTTTTAAAGTTTTTTACAAGTTAATCATATTAACAAAGCAGTATACAGTTTATAAATAATTAATCAATATTTACACTAAAGTACAGTTTAGTCATATGAATGCTCTCCTCTTCAGACCAGGATGAAATTAATTTAGCAACAAAGAATTTGAGACTTAGCGTATTTCTATCTTCAATCGGTTTGTCTATATTAGTCATGGGTAGGTTTGATCTAATCGTTTCATCAATTGGACATTCGTAGAACAGGTGTTTAAAAGTTTCGAACTTTTTCGCAAGAGTAGCATAATGGGTGAGTTGTAACGTTGTTCAACCATTTTTTTGGTTTCTCCAAGTAACTGTTCAGAAAAGCATATAGAGGACGTTTTTATATAGTGGTGTCAATGTTTTTTTTTCGAAATGTTTTTGACGAAGGCGAGCAATGTATTTGAAAACTCCTCATCTATTGAGTCACAGAAAGGCTCGAATTCTTTCCTCAATTTTTCCATTAAATTCTGAGTGCGCTGTTAAAATATGATAAAGTTTTGCATGCCACTTATTCGTAATGTCGATAGTCTTATTCAAATAATCGATACTGCAGCATTCCTTTATAATTGACATCTTGGCAAGCCCTAGCTCTTTTGCAAATTTTAGAAAATCTTTTTGAAGTTTGGATTTGACAATAGCTGCTATATTGTTATACTTTTAGCTGTTTTCGCCAGATCTATTAGTTTACACGCCAATTTTTGTGTTTTGAAATAATGAAAATCAACGCCGCCTTTCTTAGTAGAATAATATAGAAGATTTTTGTTCAGAGAATGTTTTTGTTTATTCCACAAGGAATGAATCATCATTTCTCCTTCGTCTATGAATGTCTTTTTAAAGTTTGTTTCGAAACTGGTAAATCAGCTTACTTCGCACAAAGGTTGAAAATGGAGCAATATAATTTGTGATTGCCCTACAATAAGAATTACGTTTAAAAATGTTTCGTTGGTTTTCTCTTGAAAAATGTATTACTAATTTGAGTCCTTTAAATTCGTCAGCCTCAGCTGCGTTTGGTTTTTTGAGTATCGCTTATCCTATTTAGAGCTTGAATATTACGTGTGTATAATGTTTGAATGGTTCGTGTTTCTATTGAATAATTGTGATCATGTAAATTGAGGTATTAAGTTTAATAAAATTTGATTTTTTTTCATCAGATGCGTGTTTCGAGCGCTTTGAGAACTATTTTGTTTAGGCTTTTAAAATTTTTTACAAGTTAATCATATTAACAAAGCAGTATACAGTTTATAAATAATTAATCAATATTTACAATAAAGTACAGTTTAGTCATATAAATGCTCTCCTCTTCAGACCAGGATGAAATTAATTTAGCAACAAAGAATTTTTGATCTAGCGTATTTCTATCTTTACTCAGTTTGTTTGTTTGTCATGGGTAGGTTTGATCTAATCGTTTCATCAATTGGACATTCGTAGAACAAGTTGTTAGAAGTTTTGAACTCTTTTTCACAAGGCTCGGATTATTTCCTCAATTTTCCCATTAAATTCTTGAGTGCGCTGTTAAAATATGATAGTTTTGCATGCGACATGTTTGTAATGTCGATAGTGTTATTTAAATAATCTATACTGCAGCAGTGCTTTGTAATTGACATCTTGGCAAGCCCTAGCCTTTGCAAGTTTTAGAAAATCTTTGTAAAGTTTGGATTTGACAATCGTTGCTATATTGTTAATACTTTTAGCTGTTTTCGCCAGATCTATTAGTTTACATGCCAATATTTGTGTTTTCAAATTATGAAAACCAACGCCGCCTTTCTTAGTAGAATAATATAGAAGATTTTTGTTCAGAGAATGTTTTTGTTTATTCCACAAGGAATGAATCATCATCATTTCTATTTCGTGTATGAATTTCTTTTTAAAGTCTGTGTCGAAGCTGGTAAATCAGCTTACTTCGCAAAAAAGTTTTAATATTCATACTTCTAGCGCGTAATGTCATCGATTTTAGGCTGTATTTTGAGCTTTCACAAGCAATTCTTCTCAAGTTTCCTTTTGCATGGGCTTTGTTTTCGTTTAATTTTATCACCATTCCTAATATTTTTGATTCATCTACCTTTGTTATTTTTAGATCGTTCACGCCTTTCATAAGCACTTTGGTTTTTGTAAATTGAGTCTAAGTTCAGATGCGCAGTTGAAACTCTCAACTTCATCTAAAACTTTTTTATGCACGCAGTTTTGGTAAACACTGTGATGCCATCACCGTACGCAATGAGTTTTAACTTCTGATTTGTTTTTAGTGTTTCTACGTATAGCTTGAAGAAGCGGTTCTATACCTAGAATGAAGAGGAAAGCAGAATGCGGACAACCTTGCTTAATACCGTTCTCAATTCGAATGAAACTTGAGAGCTGATTATTGACTTCAATACATGCTTTGGTTTCTCTGTACAAGCTTTCAATTGTTTTCGTCAGTATGAGAGGGCAGCCTATCTCATTCAATAGTTTCAAAAAATGATCTCTGCCAAGTCTATCGAACGCTTTACTGAAATCAATACAGATCATGCAGTTTTATCTGCCTAATTTTCCCTTAGCCAGACGTGCTAGTAAGATAGCCGTATTCATACTGCGGTTTGGAAGGTAAGCAAATTGGTGTTTCTTTATAAGAGTATTCAATGACTTTTTGAGTCTAGACCATGAGGCTAGAACATGTGATAAAATTTTCAGATCAGATTAAGCAAGCTTATCAGTCTGAAGTCGTCAACAGTACAAAGAGACTTAAGTTTAGGTATCATCTTTATAATAGATGCAAAACGAACCAGGCACTTTTTCATTTGCAGCTTTTGAATTAAAGAGCTTACTGAGTTCTGGATCAAAGAGGTCAATGTTTCTTTTGTATCAGTCACATGTAGATCCATCAGATCCCGGTGCACTGTGGCTATTAAAATTTTGAATAGCGCATCTAACCTCTTGTTCTTTAAATTCATCTGACTTGAAATGCTTTTTCGATTAATTTGTTATTAGTCTTAGAAATGTGGTTGATGATTCTGTTTTGCATCTATCTTATCAGGCTTTTGAGCTTCTTTCCCATATAGGATACTATAGAATTCTGTAAATGAGTCTATTATTTCGTCAACATTCTTTGTTACTTCTGCGTTACCGTTTATAATTGCGGCAAAATTCCTATTTTTGTTGAAGTCTGTTTAAAGGTTTTTGAGAGCCTTTGGGTCTACAGAATTCAGATCTAGATAAGTTTTTTTTGAGTGAAATGATGCCTAAGCGTTCGGTTTGGGCTGTTTGGGTGCTATCACTCTCAATGCTTTGTTTCAACAAGTCTTTTCTCCATTTTTGATCTCTGAAGTCAAGATATCTTAGACAATCCCTTAGTTTAGTTTTGAAAATATAATTTTTTGTCAGTCCTTTTTTATTTAAATTTTGAACGACCTTTTCAAATAATCTGGAAATGTCTAGCGAATTATTGGGAACTTTGATAATGGTGTATCCTAGTTTCCAGCGCTTTTGTACGCAACATGATTCTTGTTTTTTTTGTGAACGTGTCTAATTGCAGAATGTAATGATCGCTTAAAGGTGTTTCAATCGTTGTGACGCTTTCAACTAAGATGCATTCGTTGCTGAATATTTAGTCAATGCGAGACTCTTCGTTAGTTTTTTTTCCAAAATGTGTTTTAAGTCTATTTTTGTGTTGTTTGAAAACATCAAAGCATCCCATTGAATTATAGCTATCGCAAACTTGATATCCTTTTAGTCGTCTCTCTCCCGCCCTAACCTTAGATGTAGCATCAATTGGATCAATTGCATTAAAATCTCCTCCTATCCATATTGTGAAGTCGTTCGTAAAATTTTCAACAATTTGGGCAAAGGATAAAAGTATATCTGTACTTGGATATTAAGGGTTCAGGTATATTGTTCCAAAAACTTCTTTTGTTAGTAATCATTAGATAAAATAAGCGTTTTTCCTATGACTTCAATTGCCCAATTATATGTTACAAGTAAAAGGAGCCCACCTGATTTATTGACCGATGGCTCAATAATGAACTGCATTTTGTAACGAGTTAGAACGGCTTGATGTTTCGAACTTATTCTTTCTACTTTTGTTTCTTGAATTGCCATTACACAATTGTTTTCTTTTATTTTCTTAAATTGGGAAAGAAGCTCTAACAATTTTAAGTGGGATCCTAAGACACGACAGTTAAACTAAACAAAGATTGCCATTATTTCAACATAAACATAATATTGGAGATGGTATCTTATGCAATTGATGGATGGTCTTGCTCAGTTTGCTTAGCTTTTTCATATATATTCTTATCCGGTTTACTAGGCTTCCGCACAACATCGTATCTGCCTGGAGCCTCTATTGGTGAGATAGTAAGTGGTAGTAAGTGGTGGTAAGTAAGAGGTAGTAAGTGGTAGTAGAGGTGTTTCGAGCGCTTTGAGATCTATTTTGTTTAGGCTTTTAAAGTTTTTTACAAGTTAATCATATTATCAAAGCAGTATACAGTTTATAAATAATTAATCAATATTTACACTAAAGTACAGTTTAGTCATATACATGCTCTCCTCTTCAGACCAGGATGAAATTAATTTAGCAACAAAGAATTTGAGACTTAGCGTATTTCTATCTTTAATCGGTTTGTCTATATTAGTCATGGGTAGGTTTGATCTAATCGTTTCATCATTTGGACATTCGTAGAACAGGTGTTTAAAAGTTTCGAACTTTTTCACAAGAGTAGCATAATGGGTGAGTTGTAACGTTGTTCAACCATTTTTTGGTTTCTCCAAGTAACTGTTCAAAAAAGCAGATAGAGGACGTTTTTATATAGTGGTGTCAATGTTTTTTTTTCGAAATGTTTTTGACGAAGGCGAGCAATGTATTTGAAAACTCCTCATCTATTGAGTCACAAAAAGGCTCGAGTTCTTTCCTCAATTTTTCCATTAAATTCTGAGTGCGCTGTTAAAATATGATAAAGTTTTGCATGCCACATGTTCGTAATGTCGATAGTCTTTTTCAAATAATCTATACTGCAGCATTCCTTTATAATTGACATCTTGGCAAGCCCTAGCTCTTTTGCAAATTTTAGAAAATCTTTTTGAAGTTTGGATTTGACAATAGCTGCTATATTGTTATACTTTTAGCTGTTTTCGCCAGATCTATTAGTTTACACGCCAATTTTTGTGTTTTGAAATAATGAAAACCAACGCTGCCTTTCTTAGTAGAATAATATCGAAGATTTTTGTTCAGAGAATGTTTTTGTTTATTGCACAAGGAATGAATCATCATTTCTACTTCGTCTATGAATGTCTTTTTAAAGTCTGTGTCGAAACTGGTAAATCAGCTTACTTCGCACAAAGTTTGAAAATGGAGCAATATAATTTGTGATTGCTCTACAATAAGAATTACGTTTGAAAATGTTTCGTTGGTTTTCTCTTGAAAAATGTATTACTAATTTGAGTCCTTTAAATTCGTCAGCCTCAGTTGCGTTTGGTTTTTTGAGTATCGCTTATCCTATTTAGAGCTTGAATATAACGTGTGTATAATGTTTGAATGGTTCCGTGTTTCTATTGAATAATTGTGATTGTGTAAATTGAGGTATTAAGTTTAATAAAATTTGATTTTTTTATTTTCATCAGATGCGTGTTTCGAGCGCTTTGAGATCTATTTTGTTTAGGCTTTTAAAATTTTTTACAAGTTAATCATATTAACAAAGCAGTATACAGTTTATAAATAATTAATCAATATTTACAATAAAGTACAGTTTAGTCATATAAATGCTCTCCTCTTCAGACCAGGATGAAATTAATTTAGCAACAAAGAATTTTTGATCTAGCGTATTTCTATCTTTAATCAGTTTGTTTGTTTGTCATGGGTAGGTTTGATCTAATAGTTTCATCAATTGGACATTCGTAGAACAAGTTGTTAGAAGTTTTGAACTCTTTTTCACAAGAGTAGGATAATGGGTGAGTTGTAACGTTGTTCAACCATTTTTTTGGTTTCTCCAAGTAACTGTTCAAAAAAGCAGATAGAGGACGTTTTTATTTAGTGGTGTCAATGTTTTTCAAATGTTTTTGACGAAGGTGAGCAATGTATTTGAAAACTCATGATCTACTGAGTCACAAAAAGGCTCGAATTCTTTCCTTGATTTTCCCATTAAATTCTTGAGTGCGCTGTTAAAATATGATAGTTTTGCATGCGAAATGTTCGTAATGTCGATAGTGTTATTTAAATAATCTATACTTCAGCAGTGCTTTGTAATTGACATCTTGGCAAGCCCTAGCCTTTGCAAGTTTTAGAAAATCTTTGTAAAGTTTGGATTTGACAATCGTTGCTATATTGTTAATACTTTTAGCTGTTTTCGCCAGATCTATTAGTTTACACGCCAATATTTGTGTTTTTAAATAATGAAAACCAACGCCGCCTTTCTTAGTAGAATAATATAGAAGATTTTTGTTCAGAGAATGTTTTTGTTTGTTCCACAAGGAATGAATCATCAATGCTATTTCGTCTATGAATGTCTTTTTAAAGTCTGTGTCGAAACTGGTAAATCAGCTTACTTCGCACAAAGGTTGAAAATGGAGCAATATAATTTGTGATTGCTCTACAATAAGAATTACGTTTAAAAATGTTTCGTTGGTTTTCTCTTAAAATGTATTACTAATTTGAGTCCTTAAAATTCGTCAGCCTCAGTTGCGTTTGGTTTTTTGAGTATCGCTTATCCTATTTAGAGCTTGAATATTACGTGTGTATAATGTTTGAATGGCTGCGAGTTTCTATTGAATAATTGTGATTGTGTAAATTGAGGTATTAAGTTTAATAAAATTTGATTTTTTTCATCAGATGTGTGTTTCGAGCGCTTTGAGATCTATTTTGTTTAGGCTTTTAAAATTTTTTACAAGTTAATCATATTAACAAAGCAGTATACAGTTTATAAATAATTAATCAATATTTACAATAAAGTACAGTTTAGTCATATAAATGCTCTCCTCTTCAGACCAGGACGAAATTAATTAGCAACAAAGAATATTTGATCTAGCGGATTTCTATCTTTAATCAGGTTGTTTGTTTGTCATGGGTAGGTTTGATCTAATCGTTTCATCAATTGGACATTCGTAGAACAAGTTGTTAGAAGTTTTGAACTCTTTTTCACAAGAATAGGATAATGGGTGAGTTGTAACGTTGTTCAACCATTTTTTTGGTTTCTCCAAGTAACTGTTCAAAAAAGCAGATAGAGGACGTTTTTATGTAGTGGTGTCAATGTTTTTCAAATGTTTTTGACGAAGGTGAGCAATGTATTTGAAAACTCATGATCTATTGAGTCACAAAAAGGCTCGAATTCTTTCCTCAATTTCCCCATTAAATTCTTGAGTGCGCTGTTAAAATATGATAGTTTTGCATGCGAAATGTTCGTAATGTCGATAGTGTTATTTAAATAATCTATACTTCAGCAGTGCTTTGTAATTGACATCTTGGCAAGCCCTAGCCTTTGCAAGTTTTAGAAAATCTTTGTAAAGTTTGGATTTGACAATCGTTGCTATATTGTTAATACTTTTAGCTGTTTTCGCCAGATCTATTAGTTTACACGCCAATATTTGTGTTCAAATTATGAAAACCAACGCCGCCTTTCTTAGTAGAATAATATAGAGGATTTTTGTTCAGAGAATGTTTTTGTTTATTCCACAAGGAATGAATCATCATCATTTCTATTTCGTGTATGAATTTCTTTTTAAAGTCTGTGTCGAAGCTGGTGAATCAGCTTACTTCGCACAAAAGTTTTAATATTCATACTTCTAGCGCGTAATGTCATCGATTTTAGGCTGTATTTTGAGCTTTCACAAGCAATTCTTCTCAAGTTTCCTCTTGCATGGGCTTTGTTTTCGTTTAATTTTATCACTATTCCTAATTTTTTTGATTCATCTACCTTTGTTATTTTTAGATCGTTTACGCCTTTCATAAGCACTTTGTTTTTTTTTTGTAAATTGAGTCTAAGTTCAGATGCGTAGTTGAAACTCTCAACTTCATCTAAAACTTTTTTTATGCACGCAGTTTTGATAAACACTGTGATGCCATCACCGTACGCAATGAGTTTTAACTTCTGATTTGTTTTTAGTGTTTCTACGTATAGCTTGAAGAAGCGGTTCTATACCTAGAATGAAGAGGAAAGCAGAATGCGGACAACCTTGCTTAATACCGTTCTCAATTCGAATGAAACTTGAGAGCTGATTAGTGACTTCAATACATGCTTTGGTCTCTCTGTACAAGCTTTCAATTGTTTTCGTCAGTATGAGAGGGCAGCCTATCTCATTCAATAGTTTCAAAAAAATGATCTCTGCCAAGTCTATCGAACGCTTTACTGAAATCAATACAGATCATGCAGTTTGATCTGCCTAATTTTTCCTTAGCCAGACGTGCTAGTAAGATAGCCGTATTGATACTGCGGTTTGGAAGGTAAGCAAATTGGTGTTTCTTTATAAGAGTATTCAATGACTTTTTGAGTCTAGACCATGAGACTAAAACATGTGATAAAATTTTCAGATCGGTATTAAGCAAGCTTATCAGTCTGAAGTCGTCAACAGTACAAAGAGACTTAAGTTTAGGTATCATCTTTATAATAGATGCAAAACGAACCAGGCACTTTTTCATTTGCAGCTATTGAATTAAAGAGCTTACTGAGTTCTGGAGCAAAGAGGTCAATGTTTCTTTTGTATCAGTCACATGTAAATCCATCAGATCCCGGTGCACTGTGGCTATTAAAATTTTGAATAGCGCATCTAACCTCTTGTTCTTTAAATTCATCTGACTTGAAATGCTTTTTCGATTAATTTGTTATTAGTTTTAGAAATGTGTTTGATGATTCTGTTTTGCATCTATCTTATCAGGCTTTTGAGCTTCTTTCCCATATAGGATACTATAGAATTCTGTAAATGAGTCTATTTTTTCGTCAATATTCTTTGTTACTTCTGCGTTACCGTTTATAATTGCGGCAAAATTCCTATTTTTGTTAAAGTCTGTTTAAAGGTTTTTGAGAGCCTTTGGGTCTACAGAATTCAGATCTAGATAAGTTCTTTTTGAGTGAAATGATGCCTAAGCGTTCGGTTTGGGCTGGTCGGGTGCTATCACTCTCAATGCTTTGTTTCAACAAGTCTTTTCTCCATTTTTGATCTGGAAATATAATCTGGAAATGTCTAGCGAATTATTGGGATCTTTGATAATGGTGTATCCTAGTTTCCAGCGCTTTTGTACGCAACATGATTCTTGTTTTTTTTGTGAACGTGTCTAATTGCAGAATGTAATGATCGCTTAAAGGTGTTTCAATCGTTGTGACGCTTTCAACTAAGTTGCATTCGTTGCTGAATATTTAGTCAATGCGAGACTCTTCGTTAGTTTTTTTTTTCAAAATGTGTTTTAAGTCTATTTTTGTGTTGTTTGAAAACATCAAAGCATCCCATTGAATTATAGCTATCGCAAACTTGATATCCTTTTAGTCGTCTCTCTCCCGCCCTAACCTTAGATGTAGCATCAATTGGATCAATTGCATTAAAATCTCCTCCTATCCATATTGTGAAGTCGTTCGTAAAATTTTCAACACAATTTGGGCAAAGGATAAAAGTATATCTGTACTTGGGTATTAAGGGTTCAAAAACTTTTTGTATGTAATCATTAGATAAAATAAGCGTTTTTTCCTATGACTTCAATTGTCCGATTATATGTTACAAGTAAAAGGAGCCCACCTGATTTATTGACCGATAGCTCAATAATGAACTGCATTTTGTAACGAGTTAGAACGGCTCGATGTTTCGAACTTATTCTTTCTACTTTTGTTTCTTGAATTGCCATTACACAATTGTTTTCTTTTATTTTCTTAAATTGGGAAAGAAGCTCTAACAATTTTAAGTGGGATCCTAAGACCCGACAGTTAAACGAAACAAAGATTGCCATTATTTCAACACAAACATAATTTTGGAGATGTTATCTTATGCAATTGATGGATGGTCTTGCTCAGTTTGCTTAGCTTTTTCATTTATATTCTTATCCGGTTTACTAGGCTTCCGCAGAACATCGTATCTGCCTGGAGCCTCTATTGGTGAGATGTGGTTGTTGTCTCTTTTTGCCGCTCTTCTCCCGGTCCTTGATTGCTTCCAGAACTCGGATTCAGGAGTGCTGAAAGCTTCACTTTCGTCAATTGTGAGGGTATCAAAGTTATTGTGAGAGGATTCCTTGCGCGGGTTCGATTCCCGGCTTGGTGATCTCTGCTCGAGCGGGTGCGTTTCTCGGCTTGGTGATCTTTGTTCACTTGTTGTACTTTGTTGTCTCAGTTCTCGCCTTGGCGAGTTTCGTTCGTTTGATTTTATGCGTTGGTTCGGTTCTTGGTAAACCCCGGTTTGTTCGCTGCTTCACAAAAAGTACAGCTATGCAGTGCTGGCGTGTGAGCGTTGAAAGGTATATCTAATCATTTAAACTGCCTTTCTCCGCTAGCTGGACTTGAATGACCATTCACGTAATTCGTTCTCGTTTTCTTCGTTTATCAGCATTGATGCTGTGCCATTATAGAAATGGCCTTCTGCCAGTTTCTCTTTTTCCCTCGTAATAGGTTTGATAGCCTCGACGTCTGGAGGTAGATCAAGCTTCTCGATTAAAGTATCGTCATCAAGTAAATACGGCACGTTACTCATTCGCAGCATAACGCGTTTAGGTAAACCGTTATAGTCCGTGCGCCAGAATTCGTCTGCCGTCGAAAACATACGGTTGTACGGTTCTGCCATTCGTACGGTTCATTATTCTCAGTCCGTTTATTTTCAGTCTGTCCATATTTTCGGCGGATTCAATAGGCGCTATGACCACGACTGTGTGAAGTCGCTTTTCGTTGATGGTAGTGATTGTTTTCGAGAGAGTAATCTTTTGTCTGTTTACTGGATCGAAGGCCAATAGAATGCTACTCAGAGCTTCATTAGATGCTTTTTGAAAAGTTTCTGTGTTCTTAAAGTGCTCTCGCTTGAAGTGTGGAATGATCATTTTCAGGATGCTTGTAACTTTAGTCTGCTTTTTAACTGTTCCGGAGGCTAAAACCTCCGAGAACGTGCTCAGTTGCTGCTCCATTCAGGAGCTTGAAGACGGAAAGGGCAGAGAGTAAGAACTTGGAATTGATGCTTTTTTAAGAAAATTAATGAGGATTTAATGAAAGGGCTGATTATTAAAGCGAAAGACTATCAAAATTCAATAGCAAAAATCAAGAATTTTAGCAAAAATCTCTTTTTAGAAAAAGTCTTACTCCCAAAGGACGTTCCTGCACAAAGTGGAGTACTGGCTTGAGGCTTTCCTGACACACTTTGAGGTACTGATCCGAAAGTGACATTGTCAGCAGTTTAATCATGATCACAACAATTAGGCTGTGTGTTTAGGCTTGTTTGATCACAAAAATTATTTTGTTTAGGCATGTAGGTGATTTGGGCAACATTTGTGCAGACTCTAAAGGGGAGGCGATTGATGTGTTTACGGACACTATGGGCAGTCTGCTCACTGGGGCTAACCCTATCAACGGATATGCCATTGTGGTAAATATGTTTTAAAGTCGATTCTAGTTTTGATACCATCAATAAAAAAGAAATTTATAACTATGACGGACGTTGAATCCCTGCGATGTTTTTGGGTTTTGTGTTTTGAATAGCCGAGATTAGTCCAATGAACAGCATCGACAATTTTCAATATGATTCTACTCTAAGTTTCTTTCGAAAAGGCTTAGATAAAAGAAGACAACAGCAGTTATTTGAGAACTCAGAGCTGCTTGCATTTCTTTAACACTTTTCGGAGAAAAAAAGAGTTTATGATATAAAAGATATAAGTAAAAGCTGCGTTAGCAGAACTTAATGCTTAGTTTAGTCATAGAAACAATCTTTAATCGGATGTGTTTAAGGTCCACGAGGACGCCGATGATTTCACTTCCCAGCCGACTGGCAATGCTGGCGGAAGAGTCGGATGCTGCATTGTGGGAATCACGAGCGAGTGGACGTTAGCTGATGTTGATTTTGGATATCTTGAAACCTCATCAGCCAATCTGAAGGCACTGGCCGATAATATCGCACTTATTTTGCCATTGGCTGTTATCAAATGGATTACATCATAAAAGCAGGATTAAGTCAACTCTTGTCAATCAACTGGTCAGCGATTAAGGCGATCAACGTGATGCAAATTGGTTTCAGAGTGTTCCCCTTAAGTTAGGCTATCCAATTTACAAATTCAATTGTTCCCTGAGCAAACTATTACCCTGATTTAGTTAATGTTAATTCTGCGAAGTTTAAAAATTGATGTTAAAGAACTGCGGTTGATGTGTACATGTAATTGTAGTTTTGTGTCGCTAATTATTCATAGACGTAGTTCAATATTTCGTGACATCAAAAGGTTTTTCAGCGGAAATGACAAGTCATGGGAAAAAAATTGTTCCACGACAAGAGGAGGAATGGGTTCCGGTAACTTGGTTTCGTAATTTGCTCTCAAATAAAAGTTGTAGCTGTTGTTTTGAGTCTGATGGTCTTAATAGATGTGATAATAGGCGTTAAGTTTCATTAGAGGCCCTTAGCCGTGAATAACAGTCCTTCAAGTGCTTAGTGTGGTGAAGTTTCTGGGAAGGCCGTAGTTTAAGATTAAAAGCTCATTTGTAGTTTTTGAGCCCAAAATGTTGCAATTTTTCGAGTTCGTCATTTTTCGAATTTTTTGTTGGACTACTCTACAATTGAGGCTGGTTAAAGTTGATAAAGGTCCTTTGCAAGACATAAGTACTTTTTATGTCTTGAGAGCTATATGTTTTGGCACTCAAAACAAAAACTCGCAAATTTATACTAATTTTCAATTTTTTTTTTGAAAATTTTTGTCATTTTCGTTTTGTCATTGTCAAAATTTGTCGTTGTCAGTTTTTTCAGCCCTAGGTGCCAAGAAACCTCCCCTAGAGTTTGATAGGTTACTGCAGCGTCTCTAGTAATGGGATGGTTTTGAACATTTTAACATTACGAATTTTAGCATTTTTTTGATAAAACTTGCAATTTTTTCCCCTTTTTTGACATTTATTGTCATTATTCATATTTTTCCAGCCTCAGGGTCCCGAAAACCTCCTCTAGGGTTTGGTTATAATTTACTAGAAAATCTTTATTGTCCATGAATTAGTTTTCAACTTTTTACATGACAGAACTTTTGACAGAACTTCAGAGACAAAAAAATGGTTCGGGAGACAAAAAAATGGTCCGGTACTTTTTTTTCGCTGCGAAATCTGGAAACTTTTTCATATCACAAATTTTACCAGTTTTTCCTTTTTTGACATTTATTGTCATTATTCAGATTTTTCCAGCCCCAGGGTCCCGAAAACCTCCTCTAGGGTTTGGTTATAATTTACTAGAAAATCTTTATTGGCCATGAATTAGTTTTCAACTTTTTACATGACAGAACTTCAGAGACAAAAAATGGTACTTTTTTTCGCTGCGAAATCTGGAAACTTTTTCATATCACAAATTTTAGCAATTTTTTTATACTTGCAGTTATCAAAATTTTGAAAATGATTTCATTAGGTTTCTCCAGCCTCAAGAGCCAAGGAACCTCCTCCAGGGTTTGATAATAGGTTACTGCATAGTTTCTAGATGTAATGAAATGTTTTTCAAGATTTCAATATGACGAACTTAAGCAATTTTGAAAATATTTGCTAGTTTTTTAAGTTTTTTGAATTTAAAATTTTTTCTGGCATCAATGGCCGAGGGACCTCCTTCAAGTTTGAATAGTAAGCGGCTGCTTAGTTTTTGGAGTTAATGGATTGGAGATCAATTTTTTAATAACCCGAGTTTTAGCAATTTTTTGACAAAATTTAAATTTTTATCTAAGTTTCGGAAAATTATCATATTCCAATTTTATGGATCTTTGAGCCAGTGAAACTAATTAAGGCTTGAAATACGAATACTGGATGGAGTCGTGAGACAATGAATTGGTTTTGAAAATTTTAGTATCACAAATTTTTTCAAAATTTTAAAAATTTGCAATTGTTTTTAAATGTTTTGATTATTTTTGTCCTCTGAGTTCTATCATTACTGGTCAATGAAACTGACCATTTTTAAATCTTGCAGATGAGTTACATGACAGAACTTCAGAGACAAAAAATGATTCGGTACTTTTTTTCGCTGCGAAATCTGCACTTTTAAAGAATTTTGCACTTTTCATGTTCTCTGTACGATTTAATTACTGAAATGGCTAGAGAACTAGAAGTTGCAGAGTCGAATCGCATCATGGAAAATATTCCTAGGTCTCTCTTCACAGAATCTCTTTTAGAGACGTATTTTTATGGTGTGAAGGACGATTCTTAAAAGTTGTAAACCCACCCCACCCCCGCAGCCCACATCAGCCCCCCCCCCCCCCCCCCCCTATGTTGCTGAACGAGCGAAATTTTACGGATCACATGCGGCGTTTTCGAAGCAGTTTTTAGTGTGAACTCCAACATCTTCAGTCAGAGTTGTTTCTCTCAATTATCTATACTAGTGCGTTTGGAAGCATCTTTGACCATCTGAAGCAGATAATAAACTTGCATTATATGCTTTTTTGAGCAATTTTTGTTTTGCTCTTGAAATTTTATAAAAATCCTACTTTTTCAAAAAAGAAATGACATGTTTTTAGAATTTTGTTGTAGTGTTCTGTTATATTCGTTGATGTCTTGATGTATGATTTGCTTGCTGCCAGAAGATATTCTTTTAAGAAGGCTGATAATGTTGTAATTCGGGACTTGTTTTTAAAATTCGTTTTAATCTTTTGAACACGTTTTTCCGTTATACATAAGCATCTATTTTGCCGTTTGCTTTCTGGCTTACGTCTCTCACTGTTTCTACTAAATGGACTTTAAATCCATATACTCAACGATTTACGCAGTATAAGTATAATCAATGTGGTAAAGGTCAAAGAAGAAAATCAAAAGAAATTGGATGAACAGGTAAAGCCCGTTTTAGTCATTGTGCATTAGGTTATCGAAGCTCATAAGAGCTATTGCTAGCTGAAATTAGTATTGAGCTCAGTAGCGTGCAGTTTAGAAGCTTGAATTATGTGTAACTTAAGGATCTAACTGAAACTGCACACCAAATTAAACACTTTGTCACTTAAAAAATTCAGTCAATTTCTTTCTCATCTGATTCCTTTTTCAATCACGATATGTGTCAAGAGGATCAACGGTGGATGATATTTACTGGTAATTTGTCGGTTATAATATTTTATATCGTCATGCGTTTTCATTAAGACCTGCGACATCACGCTCTTTAATTTGGCTGTTGTGTTTAATAAGTGTGGGTCTGTCATCCTTTTTCACTATATTGGGCTAAGATGTTGTTCTAATCACGAAATCAATTATCTGGCCACGTTACGTGCTTCGTTTTCAAAATTAATTTTGCACACTTTTTGACCTAACCAAAACAAATGTTTTTCCTAATTTTCCGGAGCATGAAAGTTTGAACAGAAAAATTTTCCTGGAAACTTGCATCCAGGTGCTTAAGATCTTTTAAGTTATTTGCTTAGTCAAAACGACACAGATTCTGATTAAGTATTAGAAGAGTTTGAAAAGTTTAACAAAACGTAAATAGTGACGTGTAATAACGCTTAAGAGCAAACTGGAATCAAACACCCGCCTGACATGACTTCATTCGATATTGGTCGATTATGCCTGACTAATTTCGCTTGATCTCAATACGCTATTGAGAATTTTTAACGTGAATCCTTATTGGCACTAACGCAATCGTCTTATCTCAGAAATCGCTCTCGTACGAACCAGATGCGTTTGTTTTTATGCAAAATGTTTACTGGACTGTTGACTTTTCTGTTGACTTCTGTCCTTCCTTTTTGATTTTTGCAAATTATCGCCATGATTCACAATTGTTTGCAGCTGAATGCAAGTTTACTACATTTACTAAATAACTTTAACCACTAAAAATCAAATGAAAAGGTAGCCCAAGTTGGTTTATTTTGTTAATGGTTGTTAACTTAGTGGTGGTCTATAATAACTTTCAATGACATCATTTGAAACCCCTCCTTAACTTAGTAGCATCCTCCATCCAGTCCCTTAGTGAACGAGTCACCTTTCCTCCCTCCTCGACTGAAGCAGGCTACCATAAAGTCGGGCCCTCACCAGTAGTCAGAGAGCAATTTTAATTTCAGTTGGTTGTTTTTAGTAGCTGATCTATGCATCTTTTTCTGATTCAACAAAAATTGCAAACTTTCTTCGACTTGAGTCCTGAACTCCAATTGTGGTACTTTTGTATTGATAAATTAGACGACGGTTTTCAGTTTGTGACGTAAATTGAAAGTCTTGTCAATCAAATTTATTATAAAGGTTTTTTATCAGAAACGAAACTCTGCTCCTTGGGAAATGCTAATCGCAATTATTTAAATTATAATATAAGACAGCCCCTTTTTAGTACCATTGTTTTTTTCGGCATTTTCTTGGGATACGTACTTCAAGATATAATCAATTTTAAACAATTTGTGCACGAATTTCAGATATGCAGCATGCATGAATAACTATTTGGCTGATGTTAACTTGATCACAATGTTATTTGAAAATTGAAAGACCAGTTTTTATGCTTTCTGATGGAGCGAACTTCAAGTTTTACAAAGATTGTAGATGCTGCTCAGAAGAGAGAGGACGAACTAGGCCGCATTGAGAGCGAAGAATCGGCTTCCATAAATGGCGATGTCGTTTTGAACAACAGTGCAGACAGTACATCAGTCAGTCGACCATCACTCAGAAACAGATTGTTTCCTACGAGAAGTTTTTTCTCAGGAAAAAGTGACTTGAAAGCGGCGAGTAAATCGAAAGATGAGGATTTTGTATCCCAAGTACGTTCCTTGAGCACGAGTATAACTACCTTAAAAGTAAGTCAAGAACTGTTTTGCCTGTATTTTAACAGTTAGACTACATAAATGAATAATAACTAATATAAAGCAATTGTAAATAATCTATTTGTATTTTAGGATTTCTTGGAGTCGAACCGAAATGAGTACCTGTCTAGATCTGTGTCCCTTCTCAATTCAAACTCAACAGCTTGGTCTGAAATTGATAGAGATCAAATTGACCACGAAGCCGAACAACTTATTAAGTTGTGCAACCGACTCTTATCTGACCTGCAAGAGAGCTTAAACCGAATACGAGCGCCAAAAGAAACAACTTTGGACCAATTTGACCTGTGGTTGAACGACTTCTCGCCTGATAATTCTCGAAAAGAATTAGCTTTAAATGAAAAATTGGAGCATCAAAAGTTGGTTTTGAAGATGTTAGAATTGTATTTGAAATGTGTTTGCGACATTTATTCAGAACAAAAAGCAGTGCGATTGAAAAGCAGTGTCGAAAGAAAGAAATTAATGAGACTTGAAGCCTCGACTGGTGCAACAAAATCCAAGTTAAATGCGAGTCAAATTCGCAATGATATTTCGATTCAAAACTCTGATTACGATCCAAGTAAAGATCTTTTATCGAATGAAGAATTCCAGCAGCTAGAACTCGAAAATGCACAACTTTTCAACGACCTTCAAGATATGGATGATCAGGTGAAGGTAATTGAAGGGCAAGTTGTTGAAATTTCACGTCTTCAGAGCATTTTCACAGAAAAAGTTTTGTCGCAGAGTGAAAAGATAGAAAGTGTTCACATGACCACCGTTGGTTCAACTGAGAATATTAAAGAGGGAAATGAACATATTAGAAGTGCGATGAGAAACAATGCTGGACTTAGATTTTGGATTTTATTTTTCCTTGTTGTTAGTTCCTTTTCCCTTTTGTTTCTTGATTGGTATGATACGTAATAAAAAAATTTCTGCTCACCTGATGAAAAATGAAGTTGGAAATTATCAGTGTTTGTTGCAAAATTATAGTGTAGTTGCATTATAAACTACCCAAAACTAAGTTAGAATGTAAGATTCAACTGGTACCATACGTAATCGTTGTTGTACAATTTGAATGTCTTTGAATTAAATGAATGGTAATGGTGTAAATTATTGGATCTGTTAAAAATAGCATATCGAATTCAGATAATATAATGTTATTACTTTTTGAAATCCGAAAAAGCTCATCACTAAAGAGAACAGTGTTGTTCAGATAAGGTAAAAATGTCAAACGTCGAATTTCAATGTTTTTTGATAGCCATTACACCAGCGGTTATTTTTCGCGCTCTTATTTTTGCAACTCGAAGAAAAGCATGGCTGGAGTGTCTTTCTATCGATTAGTTTGTGTATTTACAATAGGAAGTACCCCATGTGAAATAAAGTGTTTAAGTGATATGTTCTAAATATTCACATTTTTTCCCATCAAATTTTTATTTTTCGAAAAATTTTACTCTTTTTAAGCCACTTTACGTTTGTTTTTCACAAATACACATTTCATTAATTTAGACACACAAACACAGAACATAGCACACACTGTTCATCTGAATGGAATTTTTTAACACATTTTTCGAACGAGAGCGAATGCTATTTCTTATTCGTTCATTTCCAGATAGAATAATCTAATCTCACTAAAATTGCGCTAAATTGAATTACTTTGTTACACTTTGCGAACGATTTGTATGGTTGCGTCTGCTCTTTTCGAGCTTCAGGCCTTTTCGATATACTAGGGGGTGATAGCAGCCATTTTTGGGCTATCTACCAGCTACTTTTTTTTATATCCGTGTAAAAATACTGATCACACACGCGGTCTTAGACAATTTCATTGTATAGCAAAAGCAAGACCAAAAAATGAAGCACTCAACGATAGCTTGGTCAGCTGAGTGACACTATTTTAGATTGATATCCGGGGTTGGGCTCAAAAGTAATGATGATATAAGTGGGTGTTATATTTCTTACAATACGCGTGAATAATCATATCTCAGTTTGGCATACTGGTAGTTTGATACACCTGAAACAAAAGGGACTAGTAACTTCATGAGAGATGCTACGTTCACCTTAACCTTTGATATAATTATTGTAGATATTCGGTCAAAGAACTCTGCCCTGGGTTACACCCGTCCGCTCACGCCTTTTTGGGACAAAAAGTAATATCGGTGAATTGAAATAATTGACATCGCATTGGTACCTTGTTCACCAAAATTTATAGTGATTTGCTTTAGCGTTGTTGCCATAGTAACAGATGAACGATACTCACCAACAGGAATTCCTCAAATTTGCCTGTCTGTTCATATACATGTTCGATTGTGTTGTAAACGCCCGTGTTTCTTTGAATTCAAAATCACAGAACGATTTACATCAGTTCAAATATGGTTTTGGGGCAACAAGTTACCCAAATTTACGCTGGAACTTTGCTCAAACAGGCGTTGAAATTTGAACTTGGTACAATTTTCTAGTACGAGCGAAACCTTCGAGTGATCGTGTATCTTTTGATAGCATATACTTAGCATTAGACTATTGCGATCGACGTTGAACAAATAAAAGTTATGCTAAACATACTCTCAATGTCATATTGCAGTTGATGTTGCTTTTATGTAGCGCATTATTTCAAATTGTACAAATTGGTGAACAGTTCACAATTTCAGAAACTGTTGAAGTAAAAATAGTTGTAAATTAGTTTTTGGCATCCGGTTTTGAACGGATACGATCGAATTACCAATTTACAGTCATACTGACAAAAATTGCCAGATTTTAAAAGGAATTTTGTTCTAATATTGTCACATTTTGAATTCTTCCAAAATGATAATTTTTATTCGGGGACATTCAGTTAACATCGAAATGCGATGGGTCATATCTATAACTTCATTTTTATTACTGCAGTTATGTGGGGCAACTTTTCTAGCTACAATATATTCGTTTACTGTGTTATTCGTTATCAGTTCGCAACAGATACTGGAACTTCTGTCAATGATTTTGAATTCGAATCCGATGGAGAAATTGTCTCAAATGATAGGTCCGGTCTTTTGATTAGTATCGATAGTTTTTCTAGGTTACGCTCCGCGCGCACGTTGAAAATAACTTATATTCAGACTATTGCAGGTCAAATCTAAGTATGATCAGACCAGTTGATAACTCCGGGAGGGACTGCAACTAAAACTAATCACATTTACCGAACGTGGACTAAGGAAATCTGGAAATCCGCTTGGGGGTTGCAATTATTTATATGCACCCACTAAGCGTGGTGGGGGTATAATTACCTTGAATACATCTCTATCCAAAGACTGAATTTTTTGCAGGCTAATTTTTCTAACGATATAAATTTATAATTTATAAATGGCCATATTCTAAATTCTACGGGGGTTATGTTCTAAAACACCCTTCTTTATATCTAAAAGGGTCAAAAAATGAAATCGTAGAAATACTGATCAAAAGAGATCTCTTAAGGCTTGTTAACCACAACTCCTGACTTCAAGAACGAAGCAAGAACTCGCAAGCTGAGACTCCAGCGACAGATATCTGCCTCAACTGTTAAGGAAGAACGGCTATTACGTGAAGACGTTCAGAAACTGGAAGGATTAATTTTACGAGATTTTGTCGATATTTGGACTAGGGAAATCTGGTAAGTCACTGAAGGAGTTTCAACGTTTTACTAAGCCATAAAAACCATAAAGTTTGTCACCGAAGTGCTTGAAGTACACTCATAAACTAAGGGTTAAATGTGCGGCGTGTCATCAGAAGATCGGAAAAAAAAGTAACATGGATTGTAAGTTTCAGAATTTTTTTTTGAAGATGTGCTTTTTTTTCAAAGACTGAAAATTCTACTGCCAATTACTATAGCACATGAATAAATCTTTGCCTGAATTTTCAGTTTTTTTGGTTTTATGGGATGTATGATCCCAAATTATGTTTTAGGTATTCTTGTATGGGTGGTAATTGTAAAAATAATGTCCAAAATGCAGTAAACATTTTGGCTAAAATGTTGACTAATTCGGTTTAGAATTTTCAAATTGTGTAGAGGTTCGAGCTGGGATTAATATTTTTATTCCTTCATAACCACATCCGACCTCAATTCTTTGACACCACGGCAAAATTAAAACGAAGGCAAAACAGACTTCATTTGAAAGACGAAACAGCTTGAAAAAATGCAAACGGATCAGGGACAGTTTAGATACCGGTGACCGTTTGCTTTTGAGAAATTTTATAGCAGTGAAAACTAAACATTTTCATAACTGACAAGCTACCATCATCTCTTACCCATTAATCATCCATGGATGACATTTATTCTGAAATACTAAGAAATCAAGGTATTGAAAATAAGCTCAACCAGTTTTGGTGTAAGAAAAAAATTGATTTTCACGTACACAAAATAAATAATATTTTAATCCACAGGGAAAAACTAAAACGAGAACAATTTTAAAATTGAATTTTCATTCTTTTGTGTTGAAGTTGAAACAGTTTTTGATAGTGAAAACATCGGATTTTTCAAATATGCAGACAACTGAACAGTTTCTTTTAAATTTATAAAGACAAAATATGCGCATTTTTTTTCCGGTTATAGTTTTCTTGAGTTTAAAGCTATCCTAATTTTCCGAATGTAAAAGTTTCAAATCGGAATAGCAATGGAAATTCCGTCTAAAAACTACTATTCTGCGTTTCCTTATGTCTTCAAGAAGCAGGTAATTAAGAATTTCAAAAATTTTCCGGAAAAAAATTCTCAATACTTTCGGAGAAAAAAGTAGAAATCAATTGAAGTAAATTATATTTTGAGCATTTTTTACACCTTTATCAAATTGAGTTTTAATTCTGGAGTTGATCTGGATATGTCAACTAACGGCGTTTGAAGCTGTTTATGGTTGTTTTGGTTTTTACTCAATTAATGAAACAAGAGCCGAGACATTAAGCTTTTGATTATTTATTCGTTCTCTAGAATCTTGTTACTGAATTCAGTTGCATTCAATCTACTCTGTCTTGCACTAATCGCGATCCTATCGGATTTGAGGAGGAATTCCACCTTCACTAATTTTGTCTGCAATCGCAGCACAATTGCCAAGTAAATCTAAAAGTAGTAATCCCACAATTTAGTAAAACTTGGATTCACACCTCGAATCCATTCAACTAATTCTAAGTGGATTTGTGGCACGAATTGCATCTCTACAGTCAGGGATATCACATGGCGCAGTCAGCAACTAAAGAACGTGCACTCCTGGGAATCGAGCCCTTTTGGGAAAAACCAACACTTGAACCTCCATTGCGATGGGATCGATCGCAGATCATGCTGAAATTAGCTATCATGGCTAAAGAAGGCATCTCAATTGATATTCTTCTTGGAGATCAGACAGATAAAGTTACTCTGCCACCAGAGCCCATATACGAAATCGACGTTGAAAACAGCACAGTTCAAAGCGAACGAGATCGACGAATCCGTAATGAGCAGATGAAGAACTCGTGGTTAAAACATTGTCAGAAAATAGAACTCGTAGGTATACTATGTGGTGAAAAACCCTGAAAATATTTTGAAAACAAAGCCGTCTCCTTAACGTATCTCAGTTTGGGAATGGAGGGTCGGCGAATATTTGGTTCCCAAGAGCCAAATATACAAATTGATCGAGTAACAACAAAGGCCCTCTGGGAAAGTCTTGATAGAGTGTTTACTAAACAACTAAACATCACATTTGACCGTTATACTTTTCTCACTAGAAAGCAAATGAAGGGAGAGCCTGTGGAAAAGTTCTATGGTTGCCTTCGAGAATTATCTTTGATTTGCGATTTAGGAAGCCACGAGGAGTCGATAATTCGTGACGTCTTCATAGCTAATATGCAAGATGGCGAAATCCAAAGAGAATTGTTAAAAGAAACACGAACGGCTAAAAAAGCTCTTGAAATTGCTATGAACATTGAAATGGGAATACAAAATCAACTGAAAATATCTGGGTCTCCAGCTTCGACAACTACAAATGAAATTACAAGTCAGATGATAAATAATGTTCAGGGATCGTGGAATAGATCACGAGCGTCGACAAACCAGTTTGTCAAGCCAACAATTTGTCCAAATTGTGGCTATGGTTGGTCCCCATCTACTAGACAGACATGTCCTGCCCTTGGCAAGAACTGTAAAAACTGCGGAATCGCTAACCGTTTTGCTAAAGTTTGTCGAAAATCCAGAGAACCTATTAAACCCAAACCCAGAGTAAATTATGTAGACGACTCAATCTCAGAGGCGGCTACTGTCGGTACGTCAGCAACAGCGGCCGATCAAGTCAACAATATAAATAAACTTTTACAGCAGCAGAGCATCTACGACGCGAACTATGACTCGGACTACGATGATTTCGATGATAATTGTGTAGCGGCGATTTCAATTCAAAATAACGTTCGTGAGGTAGAACCAGTAGAGTTAGAAATTTGTGTCGGGAATACAAAAAGGCATTGGTGGATTCGGGAAGCGTGTGTACTATTGTAAACAAAAGTCTAGCAGACACAGTAGTGTCCGAATGCAATGAAAGCTATTGGGTACAGTCACCAAAAATACATGATTTGAAAACTTTCTCTAATGATATAATCAAGATTGTTGGCGTGATTAATACATCAATCGAATGTAATGATTGGATAGCCACGGGCGTTGATGTAACAGTGGTGAAAGATGGTCACAGACCTATCATTGGACGAGATCTTTTTCCAAAGCTAGGTTTTTCTCTTTCTCAGTTGAAACAAGTTTCAAATATTGATCAAAACCAATGTCTAATCAAGAAACAGATTGCATTTGATTTTCCAGAACTCGTCACCCGAATCGGTAAATCTTTAAAACATTCAGTAAAATCAACATTTCACAAAGAATTTACACCTACACATCAAAAAGGACGACGAAACCCAAATAACTTACAACCACTAGTAAATATAGAGCTTAAAAAATTACTTGACGAAAAACATATAATAAAATTAAACAGTTGTTCAGATAAAAATTTTATTTCACCTATAGTAATTACCGTAAAAAGAGACAAAACAGTTAAATTAGCTTTAGACTCCAAAATTTTAAATAAATCTATCCATAAAAATAAATACCAAATGCCGAATATTGATAATTTAATTGACAAGATTCAACAAAATTTGAACACATCCGCAACACAAGAAACAGCATATTTTTCAACCTTGGATTTGAAGTACGCATACAGTCAACTCAAATTAGACCCGGAAACGGCTCGGCAATGTAACTTTAATATTATTAGCGGTGAGAGAACTGGAACATATTGCTTTATTACAGGTTTCTACGGATTAACTGATATGCCAGCAGCATTCCAGAAAGTAATGGATTATACTTTAGTCGGACTCCAAAATACCTATTGTTTCCTAGATGACATTATAGTAGTTAGCCGTGGTTCTAAAGAAGTCCACTTAAAATTAGTATATAAATGCTTAAAGAAATTAGATGAGGATAATTTACGAATAAACTTACCTAAATGTCATTTCGCTAAAACAGAAATCGAATGGCTAGGACATAAATTTAGTCAATCAGGAATTGCACCACTTGAGTCAAAAACAGCGGCCATCGCTTCCCTATCAGCACCTAATAATCTCAAACAACTACGATCATTTTTAGGTTCTGTTCATTACTTAGGAAAATTCATTCCTAATCTATCCCAATTGTGCCACCCTCTTCGACCATTACTAAAAAAGAACAAAAAATTTGTTTGGAACACTGAACATGAAACTCACTTTCAAGCATCTAAAAATAAAGTCGCAAATGCAACAGAAAATACACATTATAATCCGCACGTGGAAACGCGAATCAAATGCGATGCTTCTAGAGCGGGATTAGGAGCAGCTTTAGAACAACGCTCACCTACAGGTTGGCATACAGTTGCATTCGCGTCTCGTTTCCTCAACTCAAACGAGGAACGATATAGCGTTAATGAACTTGAATTGTTAGGGGTTGTTTGGTCTGTAGAATATTTTAAATATTGTTTGTTTGGCAAATCCTTCACAATTATTACTGATCATCGAGCACTGCTTTCTATTATGAAAGAACATCGATCAAATAAATCCTACAATAGTAGATTAACACGTTGGATCGATCGTCTTTTACCTTTTGATTTTAACATCGAACATATACCGGGTGCAAAAATGGGGCTGGTAGATTACATTCCGCGCCAACCAAACCAAGAAGCAAAAGTTACAAACAAATATGATGAGGAATTTGCGGTAGCAACAATTATCCGCATTCGTGACGCTATTGCTGCAATTTTTGTAAATAGCACACCACAAAACTGCCAATCACAGCACTTTAACAGCGTCACTCGCACACATCCCACACGTGCCTCGCATCCTCGCTTAACAAACTATTCCAATTTTCTTTCTGCCTTAAATCGTAATACAACTCAGTTGCTTCTTATAAATTCTGCAAACGCAGCACCATTCCAATCTAGTTCAAATAATACTGTAAACTTAACTTCAATCCCGACTCATTCAGAAATTCTTACAAACGCATCACATATCCATACAATTTCCACTCACACAATGAGCAACATAACATCCAACCCACAAACTCCCCCTACACACAGCCGAGTCACGTTTCAATCTACCCCGAATTCAGCAGTGAACACGACGAGATCGTCTACTGAGGGTCAAAATTCGCCAAACTTGGACTTGTCGAAAGAAGAAGTTTTTGAAAATAACTTTACACAGTTTTTTTTTACAAAAGGCTTCTTGGCTGTTCTCACAAGCAAGGATGCCGTCCTTAAAGAGGTGCGTGATTGCATCCTACAGAACGACCCCCAAAGATGTAAGGAAGTGAATCCATACATGTTCTCTTATTGGAGAGATCTACATGTCCGCTCGGGTTGCGTTTGTATAGATGAACGGGTGGCGATTCCCCATTCTATTCAGGACGCAGTTTCGGAAAGCCTTCACTTAACACACCCTGGTAGTTGGGGCATGATAACACTCCGGCAGTATGCGTTCTGGCCGTATATGCACCGAGAATTTCTCAACAAGGCGGCTCAGTGCAAACCTTGTACTGATTTCGGTAAGAACCTTAAGCTCGTTGTTCCGGCGTCTAAATGGAAACCATTGCAGACATGTAAAGAACCTAATGAAGAAATACAGAATGATTTTTGAGGACCCATTACAAATGAAAAAGATCAAGATATTTATTTTCTTGCATGTATTGATCGCTTTTCCAAATTTCCCACTGTAGAAGTATTTGAAAAAACTAATGGACCAAATGTTCTTAAATTTTTAGATGTCTATACTCACATACATGGTGTACCCCGAAATGTTAGACTAGATCAAGCACGTTGTTTAATTGGTAACAAAGTAAAAACTTTCTGTAAACAACATAACATTAACATACTCACTGCCCCTGCCAATGACCATAGAGCTAAAGGATTAGTAGAGCGTTTGATACAAACACTTAAAAGACGCTTAAGCTGCATGAAATTAGATAATAGAAACCAATCATTCACAATTAAAGAAGCAATAAAGTCAATAGTCTATGAATTACGTATTTGCAAACAAAGGACAACAAACGTAACACCTTTCCAAGCACATTTTGGAAGAAAGCCAAACACGCCACTAAGTAATATAAGTACAGTCCCAAAGTCATCTAATCTTTCATATGAAGATATTCTTCATCACTATTTAGATGCTGATACCGTCCCAGTAGAAGACTACCTTGACGAAAACGGTTGGGTCACAGGCAATCGTAGTGATATCCTCATTGAAGAGGCAATGCAGAAAGCGCAAGTGGATGCGGGACGCCGATACAATGGGGATCACAATAAGTCCATTTCCCGTTTTATTGTGCATCCTAAATTAAACAACCCCATTCCTCGGACAGAAAAATCACTTGATCTCAAATTAGCCCGCAAAGTAACGAATCGATCAAAACGGGACCTTCGGGGACTATGGGAGACTCTCGCACCGGGTAGTACAGTAGTACGAACATCTGATACTACCACAGTCATTAAAGAACCTGGCGTACCCGAAGTTTGCGTACGAAATAGTGATATCGCCAAATTTGGAACTCGCGCAGAACGCAACACAGATCTTTGGGAGTATGCAAAGCGCCGCCCTCTCCCCTATGAAAAAACCACGGAGAAAAAGATTTCGCAGCACACCAAAGAGCTTAAAAACAAATTCCGTGGGGAAATCAAAATTCGCCACCGCCCGACCCAATCAGACGCGGCCTCGGGAGTCTCGTCCGCAAATAGCAATATTTTAAAAGCGATGGCGTCTCGAAAACCAAAAAAGCCCCAAGTAGGAGGCAAACGTTCTAGAACTACTTCTACAACTCTTAATACATCGAATGCTTCTTCTGTTGATGCGTCTTCAGCAACATCTTCCGCCGCTTTACCTTCAACGTCCCGAAATAAACGAACCCGACGCGCCCCCGACTATTTCGGTTTTGAAAGTTCTGTGTGCTCAGTTAGCGATACTCTGCCGCTCCTGCACATAATAAGCAAAAGCCGGAAAATCCAGTAATCGCGACAGTACTTCAAGAAGAGACGGCTCAAACTCCTGCACCGGCGACATATTATGAGCTTCAAGTAGTGAGTCCTCCAGCACCCCCTCCTGTTGGAACATGGTCACCCGAAAGCTATGACTATGAGGAATATACAAGAGAAATAAGTATGAGCGTCTTTGACACGGAGAATCAAATTTAAACTTCAAACAATTATGTTCAATTTGTTAAATTGTTGCTTGTGTTGATTCTAAATTCAATAATCCTTCATTCTTAATTTAAATATGGATTCTTATCACTTGTGCGCTCATTTTGTATTAATGTTCACTTTTAATTTGCGTTTGTGTCTCAAGTTCTTCAGTTACATTTGATGCTGCATGTGTATCAACATTCTAAATGTTATTACTTTCGTGGATTCGCACTTCGATTGTGCCCCAGTTTATGTTTTCTGTTTGTGCTTTAAAGTAAATGTTGAGAGTTTCCATTGAATTTACTCTTTAAATTTAAGCTTCTCATTTCCATTGCCATGTCATCCTTTATTTGCAGTTAGTATTTATACTAACCAGTACATATGTTAATATTATTCAAAACTTTTACACTGTTGCAGTTTAAAAAATTTTCTCTCGATCAGAGGATATGTGGTACGGTTGTACCATATTAAGTTCATGTTTCATTACTTAGTACTATATTAATTTAAGTTTGCCCTTGTCAGATTAAAAGTCATATTTCACATATATTTAATTTACCGCCGACTAATAAGTCAACTTTTGAGTTTTGTTCATATCTCCCACTTTTGATTATTTATTCATTCTCTAGAATCTTATTACTGAATTCAGTTGCATTCAATCTACTCTGTTTTGCACTAATCGCGATCCTATCGGATTTGAGGAGGAATTTCACCTTCACTAATTTTGTCTGCAATCGCAGCACGATTGCTAAGTAAATCTAAAAGTAGTAATCCCACAATTTAATAAAACTTGGATTCACACCTCGAATCCATTCAACTAATTCTAAGTGGGTTTGTGGCACGAATTGCATCTCTACAGTCAGGGATATCACAGAATGCTTGCAGAAATGTGAAACTTTAGTATCCAGGATGCAAAGTTTTTATTAAAAGACCGTCAAGTGTTTAGTGGGTTCATTTTTTGCGTTGAACACCAATTTTACATTACATTGGCGGATAATTTTGTTCGCAACAGCAGAAGCGTTTGCACAAAGTTCAAACGTGAAGTTCTACTGTCAACAAACAGCATCTCATTGTAAGCAAACCCGTGAAGATCTTGTTCGATTTTGTTGGATTTAAAAGATGTTGTTCAATTGATCACTTTTACGTTTGACGAACAAAAAAATATTTTTTGCTTCGAAAATTTAGAAAACGAAGTATTCATTGCAGATTAATATTATCAGTTCCAATAGAAACTATGAACCTCTTACATCTTCATGTAACAATTAAGTCAAAACCGCTGAGCGGTATTAAAAATAAATATTTTATACTGATCGAGCAAAATTTCGGTATTGTGAACCATTTTTGAATAGATATGACCAATTTACAGTCATCAAAATGATTTGTTTTGTTGGTTTCTGCTAAACAATCATTTTGTTAGCCAGATGGAAAATAATAACCTCTTCCCGTAATTGCAAAAAACGATGAAAAGTCAATAGTCTATCATTTACGTATTTGCAAACAAAAGACAACAAACGTAACAACTTTCCAAGCACATTTTGGAAGAAAGCCAAACACGCCACTAAGTAATATAAGTACAGTCCCAAAGTCATCTAATCTTTTATATGAAGATATTCTTCATCACTATTTAGATGCTGATACAGTCCCAGTAGAAGACTACCTTGACGAAAACGGTTGGGTCACAGGCGATCGTAGTGATATCCTCATTGAAGAGGCAATGCAGAAAGCGCAAGTGGATGCGGGTCGCCGATACAATGGGGATCACAATAAGTCCATTTCCCGTTTTATTGTGCATCCTAAATTAAACAACCCCATTCCTCGGACAGAAAAGTCACTTGATCTCAAATTAACCCGCAAAGTAACGAAGTGATCAAAACGGGACCTTCGGGGATTATGGGAGACTCTCGCACCGGGTAGCACAGTAGTACGAACATCTGATACTACCACAGTCATTAAAGAACCTGGCGTACCCGAAGTTTGCGTAAGAAATAGTGATATTACCAAATTTGAAACTCGCGCAGAACGCAACACAGATCTTTGGGAGTATGCAAAGCGCCGCCCTCTCCCTATGAAAAAACCACGGAGGAAAAGATTTCGCACCACACCAAAGAGCTTAAAGAGAAATTCCGTGGGGAAATCAAAATTCGCCACCGCCCGACCCAATCAGACGCGGCCTCGGGAGTCTCGTCCGCAAATAGCATTATTTCAAAAGCGATGGCGTCTCGAAAACCGAAAAAGCCCCAAGTAGGAGGCAAACGTTCTAGAACTACTTCTACAACTCTTAATACATCGAATGCTTCTTCTGTTGCTGCGTCTTCAGCAACATCTTCCGCCGCTTCACCTTCAACGTCCCGAAATAAACGAACCCGACGCGCCCCCGACTTTTTCGGTTTTGAAAGTTCTGTGTGCTCAGTTAGCGATGACTCTGCCGCTCCTGCACATAAGAAGCAAAAGCCTGAAAATCCAGTAATCGCGACAGTACTTCAAGAAGAGGCGGCTCAAACTCCTGCACCGGCGACCTATTATGAGCTTCAAGTAGTGAGTCCTCCAGCACCCCCTCCTGTAGGAAGATGGTCACCCGAAAGTTATGACCATGAGGAATATACAAGAGAAATAAGTATGAGCGTCTTTGACGCGGAGAATCAAACTTTAACTTCAAACAATTGTGTTCAATTTGTTAAATTGTTGCTTGTTTTGATTCTAAATTCAATAATCCTTCATTCTTAATTTAAATATGGATTCTTATCACTTGTGCGCTCATTTTCTTTTAATGTTCACTTTTAATTTGCGTTTGTGTCTCAAGTTCTTCAGTTACATTTGATGCTGCATGTGTATCAATATTCTAAATGTTATTACTTTCGTGGATTCGCACTTCGATTGTGCCCCAGTTTAAGTTTTCTGTTTGTGCTTTAAAGTAAATGTTGAGAGTTTCTATTGAATTTATTCTCTAAATTTAAGCTTCTCATTTCCATTGCCATGTCATCATTTATTTGCAGTTACTATTTATACTAACCAGTACATATGTTAATATTATTCAAAATTTTTACACTGTTGCAGTTTAAAAAATTTTCTCTCGAGCAGAGGATATGTGGTACGGTTGTACCATATTAAGTTCATGTTTCATTACTTAGTACTATATTAATTTAAGTTTGCCCTTGTCAGACTAAAAGTCATATTTCACATATATTTAATTTACCGCCGACTAATAAGTCAACTTTTGAGTTTTGTTCATATCTCCCACTTTTGATTATTTATTCATTCTCTAGAATCTTGTTACTGAATTCAGTTGCATTCAATCTACTCTGTTTTGCACTAATCGCGATCCTATCGGATTTGAGGAGGAATTCCACCTTCACTAATTTTGTCTGCAATCGCAGCACGATTGCTAAGTAAATCTAAAAGTAGTAATCCCACAATTTAATAAAACTTGGATTCACACCTCGAATCCATTCAACTAATTCTAAGTGGGTTTGTGGCACGAATTGCATCTCTACAGTCAGGGATATCACAGAATGCTTGCAGAAATGTGAAACTTTAGTATCCAGGATGCAAAGTTTTTATTAAAAGACCGTCAAGTGTTTAGTGGGTTCATTTTTTGCGTTGAACACCAATTTTACATTACATTGGCGGATAATTTTGTTCGCAACAGCAGAAGCGTTTGCACAAAGTTCAAACGTGAAGTTCTACTGTCAACAAACAGCATCTGATTGTAAGCAAACCCGTGAAGATCTTGTTCGATTTTGTTGGATTTAAAAGATGTTGTTCAATTGATCACTTTTACGTTTGACGAACAAAAAAATATTTTTTGCTTCGAAAATTTAGAAAACGAAGTATTCATTGCAGATTAATATTATCAGTTCCAATAGAAACTATGAACCTCTTACATCTTCATGTAACAATTAAGTCAAAACCGCTGAGCGGTATTAAAAATAAATATTTTATGCTGATCGAGCAAAATTTCGGTATTGTGAACCATTTTTGAATAGATATTACCAATTTACAGTCATCAAAATGATTTGTTTTGTTGGTTTCTGCTAAACAATCATTTTGTTAGCCAGATGGAAAATAATAACCTCTTCTCGTAAATGCGAAAAACGATGAAAAAATGAAAGTGTAGTTTAAACAAGGAGGCTCGGTAATGTGCGATTGCACATAGGGTTCCGACCCCGCTCATCCACAATTTAGGCATAATTGTTTACCAAATGAAGAACAGATAGAAAAACCAAAAATTATTTTTGGGAATCCCAAAAAACACACAACCCCCAAAAAACCTAAGTTGTTTTCAAAAAAATAGTGTATGAACGAAAACATTGTCCCCAAAGCAATAAACTTATTGGAGTAAAAAATAATGCACTAGATTGATTTGATATGCCCATGTTAAGAAGGCGAGTGAAGACGAACAGCAAAATCAAACAACAACAAACATTAATTACATAAAAAATTTTGTCCGTTTTAAAAAACAAAACTTAAAAACAAAGTCAACATACCGTCAGATAAACAAATAAACTTATAAATGACCAGAAAACATATGGGACCAGTCCAAAAAAACGTTTGGTAACAATTAAAGAAAAAGAACAAAAACAGTAAACTTAAAAAAATTCGCTTTTTTAAACAATAAAATTCAAAGTAATGAAAACCATTAGAAATCAAGTAAAATATCCCAAATGTTTACGATTACCCATGTTTCTATAGAAGTGCATTAACACCTGATCTTTTTCAATTTTTAATGCGGCTAAAAGAATAACAAAAAAGACCACAAACAAAAATTCAATTTAAACTTGCCGGAAAAAGCTGTCGAAGCAGTAAAGCCATATTTTGGCCCTCAAAATTTTTTCAATTGCGCCCTCTTTAGATACCAATTATGTAGTATGAGGCCTTTCATTATTGGGACTAGGTAACAAGTAGACAAAAAGAAAAAAGGGCAAAAGTAAGGCATAATTTTGATTTTGAAACAATATACTTTTTTGAAAAAAAAATTTCTTCCAAAGTCATGAATGCCATAAATTACAAAATCAAATACTTAAATAGGTTTGTTTCTTCGTCCAAAGGGATCCCATGGGACCTGCATTTATCCAGAAAATGTCTTGCGTCTACAAAAAGAACGTCAATTATGAAAAAAATCAAATTAATTTACTTTTTTTTGTCAAAAAATGGTGTCGAAGCCAGTAAGGTCATAACGAATTCTTTCAAATAATTAGATTTTGTGACATCAATCCCTTTTGACACCTTCATTTGACACCATTAATGTCACATTTGACCTGCAATCAAAAAAACTAAGTAGCAAAAACACAATAAAAAGAACAAAAGTGCGAAATTTGAAAGTTTTTCTTTTAGAAAACAATTGATTTCAAAGTCATGAAAGCCATGAGCTACCTACTAAAATCAGAATATCGGCTCATCAATTTGACTTTGAATCGCCAATGAAACCTGTCATTGTAGAGGAAATTAGAAACGACTATAAAGACAAAGTTAAAACAACAGTTAAAGACAAATATAAAATATTCAATTAAACTCTCCAAAAATGAAGTGTCAAAGCCGTTAAATTTATAATCTATATCTTTTAAGATTTTAATATGTTCAATTTTGGTTTATTTTTAAGTTCAATAATGTGATAATGTGACAAAACTAGAAAACGTGAAAAACTGGCAAATATCTAAAAAATAAAAAAAAATCTGAAATCTGGTAGTACCAACGCCAAAAAACAATACATGAAGGCTTAAACTTGCAATAATGATTAAATTTTAAATCAGTAGAAAGACGAAGCATTCAGTAAGCTACAAGTTGATCAAATTAAAAAAAATACAGGAAAAAGTCATTAAGCCACTATTTATTTAAAAGTCAAATATTTTTAAAAGTCAAAACAACCATATGCTTTCAAGTAAAACTCTAAATTCAATAGCTGCTGAGGAGCTGCTGAGGAAGCCAATTGTATCTATCAATCATCGTTTT
Source organism: Convolutriloba macropyga (assembly GCF_964194025.1). Lineage (NCBI taxonomy): Eukaryota > Metazoa > Xenacoelomorpha > Acoela > Convolutidae > Convolutriloba > Convolutriloba macropyga. Next base: position 47,843,861 of record NC_134477.1, read on the forward strand.
TAATTTGATATGTTCTGTTCTTTAATTAATATTAAAAAGATCAATTTTTTTTTAAAAAAAGAACCACTGATCACAATCCGAATTCTTTTTGGATTGTAACAGTCCAAGATTGGTTCAAAACTAGCCCTGCTAATGCTTATCGTCCATTAGGAACACTTAATTTTATGAATGTTATAGATATAGATAAATTTTTAGTTGAAAACTCAGAAATAAATTCTGCGTTTTTGATAATCAACAAGTAAAGTTAGCAAAAAACGGCAAAGTTCTAAATACACAGCACTCTCAACAGAATTTCAAGTAAAACTAGCCCTACTCCGAGTCTACAAAGATTGTATTAGTGTTGTTTGGGGCGTACCTCCAGCAAATTTAATCAAATTGGACTAAAGAAACCTATTTCGTGCTGTTTTTGATTAAAAAGGCTGAGTTTTGAAATATTTAGCAAGAGTTTTTGACAAAAAATTAAATCAAAATAATCAACGATACTTTTTTGTCTTCAAAAATAAAATCCACAGCACTAAACGTAAAAATTTTAACAAGTTTTAGCAAATTTAACAAAAATTTATGCAAAAATTCTGGAAAATTTGAATAGAAACAACGGAATTCACTCTACTTTTTTCAGAAGTTTAAACCTCGTTAACTCCCCGTAGAAAACGAAAACAAAAAAAATCTTTTTAATTCCATATTCTACGCTGAACGAGCTTTCTAATGATACCAGTATCAACTCTCTACGATTAACATATCGATCGGCCAAAATTGTCTGAACAAAAAACCCATTTGTGCACAGAACAAAAAAAGGATTTTTAGATGAAGTTCTGTACTTTCAACTTTTTAATGCTTTGGTCACTAATATAATACTACTTTGATTACCCACTGAAAATGTTTTTGATTTGGATTTCCGATTCACAGCAAAAAGACCTGGGTCAACTCATTTTGCATCTTTTAAGACAACAAGGAGTTTAAAATAGTGGTGAATTTCAAAAATTTGTTGACGTCAATTAAGAATCAACTCAAAAAATTGTTTGAAGTTTGTTTATCTGCAACTTACTGCTTCATGTTTTGCAGGAACTCGTTCATCAATTTTATCAACTTCTCTAATTGCTTGTCGAAGGTCTTATTCCTTTCTTCTCTTAACATAATTGTGACGAAACGTTAGTTGAATCTTCTCTTTTTTCTTTTGTTTTTATTTCAATTAGGACTAGGACTCAACATCAAATTTGCTGTCAGAAGATTTCAGTAATTGTAAAAGTCATTAGTCTTTTGTCAACTAAATGGGATTTGAATATGTTACCAACTCAACTTTATCTATTTTTAACAGAAAAATTTTCAGTCTTCACTATCTCAAACACCTTTGCACCTAATTATTTTGGCATTAGACATGCACATTAGAAAATACTTTCCAAAAACTTAATTTTTTATTCAACTTGTGCGAAGGTTTTTGTTCGCCCATCTTATTCATTAATGAATATTCTTAAATTTAATAACCTGAAATGTGCATTTTTAAAGCTTTTCTTTTTATGATTAATTCTGTTCTTCAAATTTTGTTTCAATTGATAAATAGACCAGACAGCTCCAACTTAATCACGGTTGTACCTAATGTTTTTGGCAAAATGATAATTTACATTTCATTTTAGCCCTACAAATGAAGAGGCTCGGGAGTGGATAGAGAAAGCAGTGATTAAACTTCGCTCTGACATTCTCGAAAGACTGATTGAGATCCGATTACCTCTTCTGGTTGACCTTGTTATTCAAATATGGTCATCACATCTCTCAACTTACAGGGACATTTTTGACCAACAGGTATTTCTTGTAAAATTGCAACCAGGGTTCCACATTGGTCTGAGGCTGTTTGATTAGAGGTCATTTTGGCCGGCCCAAATTCATTTGAGGTATCTCATCTCAACATTTTCGAAGCATTCTTCGGCACAGGTGCGGTGCTGGTCTTCGTTGTCAAAATTGGTTTAAAAGTTAAATAAGTGATTTTTACAATGAGAGAGAAGAATGTTTATGTTTTATGTTTTCATTCATAGCCAACTTTTATCTAAACAACGCTGGTTAAATTTTTTAGTCAACATTCTGAACAACGAATAGCTAATCCTTGGAGATATCACTTCTGATGATCCATTATGATCTCATAGGCAATTGAAAATTTTTGAATATAACTTAGATTCAATTTGGATCGCAATAAAACAATTTATCAAGCAGCAAAACATTAACTTGACCTTGTTTTGATAATAAAAATTTTTCGCCGCGCTGTTTTTAACTTCTCGACAATAATTGTTTTTATTTCTTTTCATTGTCTAAAGAAAAACGAGCAATAATTAGATTTCATTTTTCTTTCTTTTCTTACGTATTGACGTTGCTCTAAGCGCATAATTGGTTAATTCATAACTAACCATTTATCTAATAAAAATAAACAATTACTTGACCATTATCAAAAAACTTAACTCGATCTTTTGTCTATCTCAGTTTTTAATCGAAGTGTCCTGCGGGTGTTCCACATTGTTCACTTAGCTGTCAGTTGATGTATTAAATGCCACAAATGTCACACAATAAATGCTTTCATAGTTGGCTTCAAGTTGTCATTGTTGTTTTGATAGCTTATATAAGTTACATGAAAATTGTACGTCCTTTCTAAGTCCATGAAAATACCTGGATTCGATTTGTTAAGAAATGAACCGAAATTAACCATTGAGATACGATAATGCAAAACTGATTTGATGATTGTTAGGGGGTCCGAGCAGGCGCAGCTTCTGTGAAAATGGATCAGTACTGGATTTAAGCCAGCATCTCTTACTTGCAAGCCTACTGAGCTAACAAGCACAGCAACTGGTCTTAAGCTCTCGAAGTTGCGCATTTCATTTAATCGTAATCCATTCTCATGTTCTTTCTTGCTCCTGAAGGCTTCATTACCTAAACCTGTTCTAACTCATCCAAACCAATCTTATGAAAGAGTTACATTAGGTTGTTCTCCTTCAAACTTCTAGCAATTGAAATTTTTGGTTAATAAGAACGATCAACCATTTTTGCAAAAATAAAATAGATCCGGTTATGATAAATAGACATGATGCGTTATAGAGCAATGTCAAAAATTTCAATGCTAGAACTGGTCATTTCTTTCCATAGACGCCTTCGCAGAGTAAAATATTGGTTTACGAAAAAAATACAAAAAATGATTTTGAAAACGATCACAAATTAGGTGAGTGGTCAATAATTAGAAGACTTTTAAATTACTGAGACGAGTGAAGGGTCAAAAAATTTTAAAAAAATTGGTACTTTTTTACCATTACTTCAACGCTAGTCTATACAATTGCTCCTTACTTAATCTCAGTTTTCTTTCCCGCAATGTATTCAGAATATGTGTCTAATTCTGCATATGACAAATTTAAAGATAAGACAGAGTGTAGTGCATATGCCGGAAACTGCTTTGCAAAGGTGGTATACGATGCAACTCTTCCTTATGCTCAACGAAAACCAAAGAGGACAAAAATTTGTCAATTGTTTTGAACAAATTTAACAGCTCTTTGCTGAAAAGGCAGGTTTACAGGCTTATCGTTTAAAGCCGCAGCAATTTTTCCACATCTAACTCTCTCATGCGCGGAAACTGAAAATGAAGGTTATGTTATGGTCACCAAAATAAATTTGATAAAGGAGTTCTAGAGCCAAAAGCAGGATGACTTGAAACAATTTTTCACAAACAAGTTCATGGAAACAGGAAAAATATCCAGCGCAATCGAGTGCCCGACTGGAGAGCTGTTATTAAGGATCTACTTTTCGGAGGACACAATTGATGAAACAATCTATTTTTGAACTAGTCCATGAAAAACGCCCACAGCCCTCTCAAGCCAATCCGAACTACTTTGCTGACCCCCAAGCAATCTGTTTCAAACCCTACCACCACCCCAAGGTCCGTCAGGTTTAGACTTTCTTGAATGAAAGAGATTTTTTACTTACTTCAAAAGCTCAGTCACCTTTTAAAAACTGTATCCAAGACTAAAATTAGGTTATCTAATGAAACTGTTGTGATTAACGTTTGACTTCATACAACCCTTGTCGCATCATACCACTCAACAAAACGGGCGTTCGACATATAACGGTGTTGCTGAAGTCTTCCCCCTGTTATTTAGGTTTATATCAGAAAGCCCGTTAAAAGTGACTTGCGTTTCTTGGAGGCAATGGACAGCTCTACCTCTGACAAAAATATGGGATTGAATATGCTGTTCATTCAATGTGGTCTGCTGATGATTCTTCGAACAAATTCGTTCTATTATTGCTTAAAATGAGTTCAGTTGCCCCAATAATCAGTTAGCTCTTGAAAATATGCAGACAATTGGATCTGTTCTGAGCAGTGTGGCTGCCGAATTTTATACAGCCCCATTCGACTTGCTTGTCGGCGGCACTTTAGTGCAGTCCCATGATGGCACCACCCAGAGAGATCACATTGTAATATGCGGCTATACTACCATTGATTGTGCTCATGCGCTAATCGAACGGAGGGCAAATGGTGTACGCGGCCAATGGCAGTGCAGTAGGAAATTTGAGGAACCTACTGTTGTTCTGGAGGGATTTATTTGATCTTTGTGAGCATTTTAGAAAACGGTGAATGCGCCAAAGTGCCAACTCATTGCAAAGGACCACACGAAATCTAAAGCTTGTGCAATTTTTAAAGGAACTGTAAACGGTATTGTAAACGGTTGCCGTGTTTTTGGATCGGTTGTGGGCACGGAAAAATGCTTTGAATCCGTTCCACAATTCAGAGACTTAAAACACCTGCAGGAAACGGTACTGCAAAAAGGTTACTCGTGTTTCACAGAAGGTGGTCAGCAAAAACTTGCTTTTCTCGCTCGATTGATTTCTATAGTTGGAGAAGTTTTCCTGCACGCAGATAAAAGTAATCAATTTTTTTGACTCTCCCCTCACCGACGGTGCGCACCAGCTGTTTTTGCTAATGACCTTGTAGTGTGGACTTAACATCAGGGAGCAGTGGAATACGACGCGTCCTTTACAGCGTCACTAGTCGCTTTCAGGCCTTTTGTGAATAAAGATCATACAAATGTCAACCTCATACAGGATAAAAATAACCCAGAAGAACGCAACACTTTACTTATGAGGATGAAAGCCCGCAAGAAAAAAGATCAGCCGACTGTGAATTAAGCAAAAAGTCACGTTGTTGGATTGGCCACAGAATAAAGAGAGTGCAATTTTGTTTGACTACGGTCTCTTGTTGACAAAATTAGAATTCCATGATGTTTTGCGCATTTAGTGCAGTCATGAGGCAAGTAACACACCAATATACTGCGCATCTGGTACAAAATTTTCACCAGGGTATGTTCTCCAGTGTGCAAAAGGGGGTTTTACCCACATGCGGCACATTAAATATAGTGAGTAGTTTGCGAAGATAATGCATGATGTTTAGTATGATATCGAGTTCGAACCGTCTCTTTAGATACTCGTAAGCAAAAAACTCTACCGCATATTCTGGCACCAATGGCAACGCTTGATTTGACATCAAAGCAAATAGCTTGTGTGAGTTCAGATTCTGCAGAGCTCTAGTCGACGTGAAAATTTTCCTTCCATTGACCAAGTCATGTTCAAAAGAAGCCAAGGGATGTTACAAAAATCACGAGGCAATTGCAAATCTAAAGCATCAACAACGCAAATTGGAAATTGACAGAAAGTGGTTTTGTTCCATTCGTGTTTCCCTGTATGGGCGGTGCATGGCCGTCTGCAACACGCAACTAACAACAAAATTTCGTTGTAGTCAACAAAAACTATCAACTGAAAACACAAATTAACGAAAAGAAAGACGACAATTCTCGGACGCATTCTCGGACGCAATAAAATACATTCGAATGAAGATAAGTTTTGCATTCCTACGCAGCGCCATTTTCTGTGTCCGAGGCCACCGTGATACAAAACAGGTAACTGAGAATGATAACATCTATTGTGTTGCTCGGGAGTGAAGACTAGAAGCCTAACCATTACGGTATTAATTCCACCTTTCCGAGAACCTAGCGTTTTGCTTTAAATTTTAAATACAGTGCGTTATTACAGTAAATTTTAAAGGGAACATTACTGTCTGTATGACATCATTAAAATTTATTGCAGACGCTCTAGAGAGGTTCTTTAACGTGTTGTTAAAACTACTTAAAAATTAGGGAATAACACTTGCAATTGGTTGTAAACATTTCTCACGTATACTTTTTTAGAAATGTGCCCA